>NW_001865063.1:199725-204308 GCF_000002865.3 Monosiga brevicollis MX1
ATGTGTGTGTGTGTGGCATTCAAGATGGCATCGGGGTCTACGACGTTCAGGCTGGGTGGTTGACCAAGCAGGGGCACTTTAATCGCAACTGGAAACAGCGCTGGTTTGTGCTGGATGATGGCTCCAACACGCTGAGCTATTACAAGAACCCGGACGTTGTGGAGAAGGCCCCGCTGCGCGCCATTGCTGTACGTCCGCCCTCGCCGCCCTCCTGCGCTCTGCTCGTGACACATGGCACATTGTACATGGCACGCCCCAAAACTCGGGAGCGGCCCGCACCCGCACAGCAAGGCTCGGGCGCTGATGTGGCGGGTTGCTTTGCATCACGCTCCTGCTTGGCTTGGCTTGGCTCTACTTGCCCGTCGTTGTTGATGATGGTGCACCTTCTCGCTGCGATCCTGCTCACCCTCCACTGGCACGCAACTCAAAACACTTTTTCTCGTGCCCGCCACCATCACCAGCAGCCTTTGTGGTCTCATCGCTGCTCTGCTTTACACCCATAGTTGAGCAATGTTACCATTCAGCCACCCAAGGAAACCTTGGTGGTGACCAATCAGGACCACTGCATCGGTGTCGTGGAGAACGACTCCAAAACCGTGACGTACATGTGTGCCAGTGACGCCGGTGAAGCCCGCGAATGGATGCGTGCCATTCAAACGGTGGCGCGCAAGGACCGCGCACGGATCAGCGAGCTACTCAGTGGTGCCTCCGCGGCCGCTCAGGCCCCCAGTCGGGATGGTGGTCACAACAACACCAGTCGCCGGAGCCAACTTGCCGCTGAAGAAGAAGACTGGCCGACCCCGCTGGCGCCGGACGCCCCCACATCCCACGCCTCACGCTCTGCCAACATGCCACGAGCCGCCGCCTCCCATCGACCTGGCCCCCGTCTCAGCAGCAGTTCAGGCGACGTGATGCATGGGGCCTCCCAAGTCGACGTCACCGTGGTGCGCAAGGACTTGATGCGCGACTTTGTCGCCATCCGCCGCCGCCGCGTGGCCACCGGACGCAGCACCACCGATTCCCTCGCCCTTTCCCAGACATCAAACACCTCCTCCGGTGTTTCCGAGGTGGAGCAAAACCGCCTACGAACTCGACTGGCTAAACTGGCCTTTACCTCACGCCAGGGGTTGGTTTTTGCGCCCTGCCTCATGTCGCCGCACCAGTCCTTGTCTCTCGATTAGCCAACACCCGCTGTTCACGCACGCCGCCCTTGCCCCGAACCTTGTGGCAATTTCTCTAAGGTACAAAAGCGAAGAAGCGTTTGAACAAGACATGGTGCCCTGGCGCGAGTCCGACTCGTGCGTTCACTGCAACACACCGTTTGGCAGCAAGTACACCAGTTGGATGTCTGGTAGCGGTCGTCATCACTGCCGCCTCTGCGGGTACGTGGTAACGCTTGGCCCGTGCACTCTAAGAGGACCCAAATATATACCTTGTGCCCTCACGTGCAGACCACCCGGCGCAGACGCTGCGTTTGCTTGAAGGAAACCTGTGCCAATCGCCTTTTCTACGACGAAATGGTGACGGCTGCCAAATTGGAAAAGGTCCGCTTTTTCTTTTTCTTTTTCTTTTGTTTTCATTGCCGAAGCGCGCTCGCGCTCCAGCAAACCTCGACATGTTAATGCTCACATCTGCCCTCGACGTGTGTGCACCTCGCTCTTGGCTCTGGTTTTGGTAGCGCCCACCCGCATTTAAGCCCAAGCAAAACGTCCTGGTCTGCGTATCTTGCGAAAATGCCATCCTCAAGTCGGGCCGGGTCTTGGACAGCAGGTAAGAACGTCGAGCCTCAAAAATCGAGCCAAAGTCGTCCAGTCGAATTCAAGCCAGCCTACAGCGCCTCAGCCCACTCTGCTCCGCCGCGTCCCTTGCTTCCTTGGCAGTGCATCCCTGCAGGTCCAAGGCGTCAGTGACTTGCAGCGCATCTACCAAGATGTTGTGCGCCGCAAAACCCAAGTGGCGCGACATTTGGACGAGATGAAGGTGGCCACCGATAAAATCATGTGCGTCAATGCCATTCTCGACCCAATGTTCTGATATCTGTATAGCGTGCGCTTGGCCATCTTTGGGCCTTGGTCGAGACACCGGGCCCGGGCCAATTCCAAGCCTTGTCCGCGGCCACTCAAGCACACGACCGTGTCTCAACGCATGTCTAGGAATGGCTACACTTCAGGATACCAGTTGCAGTCTGTGCGTGAGGGCGCTAGTGCCGTCACTGCCCTTTGTCAAGAAATTCGGCGAATGGGGTGAGAAGAAGGGTCCTGCCACCAGCTACATGGGTGCACTTAGTCTTTTTTTTGTTTTGGCACTTGGCTTGTCTCATCACCTTGGTTGGTCGAATATCTTAGCGATCGTATTGCGCGCCTGCAAGTCAAAGATACCTCGGCGCAGCGACTGCGGTTTCAGAAAAGCGTGGCCTTTGGAGTAGCAGAGTGGACCAAAGAGCAATCACAAATCGCGGCCAACCTCCTGACCCAGGCCGAGCAGCCAGAGAGCGCTGGTGGCGTAAGCAGCAAAGACCGTCGTTGACCGCGCCTGTAGGGGAGTGTTGGGGAGGGGATCTGCGTGTTGTCGGTTCGAATTCAAGGACGTTCCAGATTTCTATTCCCTCGAAACCAGCTACACTGCCTTGCCAACACACACGCACGCACACAAACACAAAGAAGCGCGCACGCCCCCTCGCCCTCGCCCTCGCCCTCTCTTGTGATGCATGACCCCAATATGTAGTGAGAAGAAAATTTATCATTTATGGATTGCTAGGATGATGAATGATATTAGCTGGGAGGGTGGGATGATGGATCATGTTGCCGGGTATGCAGGACAAGATGCGTAGTGGGTAACAAACACGAGCGCGCACGACCAGGTATGAGCAGGGACGCCACTTGATAGGCATGGGTTGATGTGTGGTGCGAAGCAGGTAAAGGATTCACAAAGTCTAGTTTCTAGGTGGCCTTGATGCGGGCTCGCATGCTGGCATTGCCCGAGGTGCCACCGGTGTGAATGAAACAGAGTTTTTGGTTGTCGAGCTGGAGGGGGTTGGCGTAGTACTGCAGGGTCAAGAGGGTGCGAGGAAAGTAGACGAGATCAAAGTTGATGCCCCAGGCCGCCTGGGCGGCGTGGTGGGCTTCGAGATATTGGTGGTCAGGCGCGGCAAAGGCTTGGGGCAGGTGCGGGGGTGGGTTGAGGACCAAGAGCCGGCCCTGACCGGGCGGGGGAGAAAAGATGGGATGCACTGTGGCGAGGGCCTTTGGTGTGTCCATGATGCAATCAATGGCGAGATCGGCTTTGGCGAGGGTGCGGAGGTCGGGCCAATCGGCCCACAGCGAGGAGGCCCCGCAGTTGGTAGGGATGGTGCTGGGGTTGAGGTCTGCGGGTGGAGTCATGTCGTGACGAAAGGTCTTGTAGGCCAGGGCCATGTCGCGCGCGAGGATTGGGGCCGGGTTGGCCACGGGGACGGTGATGACGTGCCAAGGCAAGCCGCGGGCGCGTGTGGCCAGGTGGCAGTAGAGGGCGGTGGTTCCGGTTCCGCTCGGCAGGATGAGACACCAGGGATCATGGCGACCGAGGGAGCCTTCAAGCTGCTGGATGAGCTCCATGCAACCAATGCCGGCTTGTGGCAGGGCAAGTCCTTGGGGGATGAGGGCGGCATGGCCCGGGGGTTGCTGTTCGCAGTAGGCCTGTGCGGTGGCGGCGAGGTCTGCTGTTTTCTCGACGGGCAGGACCTCCATGCCCAGGTCGAGGCTGCGTTGGAGGTTGTCGTTGGGGTCGCGATGGGCCAGGGCTGGGTTGGGGAGGCGTGTCGCGTAGACAAAGCGCCATCCACGATCGGCACAGACCTGGGCCAGGGCTAGCATGGCGTTGGACTGGGCGCCGCCGTGGGAGACAATGATGGGATTGGCCAGGGCCTCTTGGGAGATACCCAAGCGGGGCAGGATGTCATCTCGAAGAAGAAAGGCGGCCTTGCGAGATTTGTTGCCCTCGAGTGGAAGGCGATCGTCCCTCTGCACGGCCAGGGCGGCACATGGTAGCAAGGGCGCCTGTTCTGGTTTGCGATGAATCAGGTCCAGGACCGCGGCCTGTGGGAGCGGCGGGGGCTGGGCCACCACCGACGTACAGCGCACCGCACCCATGCGCAACGAGGCGCGAGCGCCGAGGCGAACCCAGCTCGGCCGTGGCAGCAAGAACATGGTTGCTGGCTGGTCTTCCGATGGAAACCACCACGAGACACCCGCAAGCCCCTGCCAGCGCTCCGCCGCGCGCAATCAGGAACAGGAGCAAGTCGAGGGAAAAAAAAAATTTGAAAGACACAAATCTAGCGCGAGGCTCAGCACCAACCTTGCGCACAACTACGCCGCCAAATGATGCACAACGCCGCGAAATGCACTACGTCGCCAAATGCACTGACACCTCTGAGCTCCCCCACTGAAGCCGACGAGTACGACACACCGCCACGCGTGCCCAGTGAGAGAGTTCGACAGAGAGAGAGAGTCAGAGAGAGAGAGAGAGAGAGAGAGAGAGAGAGACGGCGCGTTGAGAGCTTGAAGCTGAGCGAGAGAGAGAGAGAGAGAGTCAGAGAGAGAAAATAA
>NW_001865063.1:204743-211698 GCF_000002865.3 Monosiga brevicollis MX1
CACAGAGACACAGAGACACATGAGACACAGAGACACAGAGACACAGAGACACAGAGACACAGAGACACAGGCAGAGAGATAGAGGGCACACACACACACACACACACACACAAACACACAACAGAGCACAGCAACAGGGGCGCGCGCAAGGGGAGAGGGCTCTGATGTAAGATCCTCAACCCTTGATGGATGATGCATGACACCGCCAGGATCAGCCAGTGCCATCCTCTTTTGACTGATCCCTTGACCGCATGACCGCATGACCGCACGACCGCATGACCGCATGACCTCCACCAGCGCAGGAGTCGGTCAGAGAACCGTAGTGCTGTCGCTCAGCGCCTCTGTCCCTGGTTTCTCAGTCATGGGGCCATTCGATGGTTGACGCCATAGATGACTGATACCTGGCGGTGTAGCTCTGCTCTGCTCTCCCTCCATGTTCCAACAGCCAACCATCGCAGCATCCAAAGACGGGAGGCGGCTCATCGAGTCAGCCTTGGTCCCCCGCGACACCGGACGCCCTTTGCGCGCCCACACTGCCGCGCTGCCCTTGACCCCGTAAGAACTCTTCTTTTTAAATGAACCCCTCTTTTATTAATTAAACTCTCTGTCGAAAGCGCTTTGGGTTAATAATACGCGTAAGAAAAGTGTATCCGATGTCAGACATTGATACACCTGAAGTGTATCAAATGTTTTACTTGTTTTCGTGTTGTGGCGACAGAAAATTTTGGCGCCGAAAATTCAAATTCACACACACACACACACACACACACACACACACACACGCGCGCTCTCTCTTTCTCTCTCTCTCTCTTTTTTGGACCACACACGCACGCTCTCAGGATCCAGAGGGATTGCCTGCCCGCTCTATCCTTCTTGGTCGGTGCAAACGCTGACAAAGATCGCCCGGGTATCTCACTTCTTCATTGACCGTACCCGACCACATCGTGAGAAGAGACCTCCCGACTCGTCTGCGTTGGAGCGTTCCGTTGGTTGCGCTCATGTGTGCTGCATGCCTGGGACAGACCCTTCACCATGCCGCGCTACGCCGATGAGGAGGCGCCTCGGCACTCAAATCGGGCACCATACCGCTCTCCGGCCCGCTCCCCGGCCCGGCATCATGAGGCTGAAGAGATCAATCAAAGTTTGTGTCTTTTCGTGCCCGTCGTACAAGACCTCTGCCTCCGCCGTTGCCCTCACCGCGCTTCTTCACCAACAGGCACCGTGACGCGCACCAATGAGGGTCGGCAAGCGGCTTTTGAAACGCGCATGGCCATGCAACGAGAACTTGATGCCGCTCGCTCACAGGTAGACGTGGGCTGACAGACTCTTACGAAACGCTCCTGCCCTACGCACCGAGCTGACGCTCACGCATGCATTGCACCCATTGAAAAAAAAAATACATGATACACAGCTGCGAAGCATGGAACGCGAGATGGATGATTTGCAGCGCCAAGCAGTTGGGGCGCGCGATGAGGCCGCTGTGGCTCGCTCAGAAAACGGACGCCTGCAGGATGAGCTCCGCTCCTGCCGTGAGCGTCTCAATGCCGCCCTTGATTCCCAGCAAGAGCTGCTAGGCAAGAACGCTCAAAAGCATGAGCTTCTTATTGACCTCCAAGCCCAGGTCGCGGGCCTGCGTGACGAGATTGTGGACAAGGATGCGCGCGCTCGAGTATTGGAAGACACGGTGGCCCGCCTCGAGCAGGAGCTGCGTACTGCTCGCCACCAGGCCAGCGCTGATAACAGCGCTCGCGATGCTTATGCCAACCTGTCTCAAGAACACGATGTCACTCGCTCCGAACTCCGCTCCATCCGCAGTGACCACGCCTCCCGGTGCGTCCCCACCCCGCGCATTGACCAGAACCACCCGCTACGTGTGGCCCTTGCCCTTGGTCCGCTCACGTGGTGTCCCACCCATGCACAGTGAAGCACATTTGCGCACGTTGGAAGCCGATCGCGCTGCTCTGCGGGCTGATGTGAGCGCAATGCATGAACGCATCATCATGATGGAGCGAGAGCTGGATCTGGCCAAATCGCAGGCCGAATCGGCCAATGGCGCAGAAGCTGCCTTTCGCGACCACCTTGCCAGTAAAGACGACCTCATTGCCGAGGTGCGTGCTGGCCATTCAACCTCTGGCTGCGCTGGCTTCTTGTTTGCTCTGCCTCCCACCTTTCGCGACCAGAGCAGAAACCCTCACCTTTGAGTCAAACCTTGCCTGTCCGCTCGCTGGGTTGCAGTTGCATCGCCAAAAAGTGGAGATTGAAGCCGAATTTGCACAATTTCGCAGCATGGCAGATGGCCAGACCCGCTCGCTGGAGGTATGCCACCTTTCTCACGCCAAACTGAAACACACATACTCTCTCTCTCGTTGCTCAGCGAGCGCCACGCAACACTCGTGTCCTTTTGCCATCTTACCCATATGCCACACATAGAACCAATTGGACGGTGCCCGCGCCAAGGAACAGATGCTCGAGGACAACTTGCGCACGCTGCACCGAACACTGGGTCGTCAAGCCGCGGCCGCCATGCCTAACCCACAGTACCCACTCCCTGTGACCAATGTATCAACCCGCTACGTGCCTGTGCGGGAGGTGCCTCGGGCCCCGATCCGCGAATCCGTCATTTATCGCACCCATCGATACGAAGTGCACGAACCGGCCCGGCCTGACCCCACCGGTGGCGTCCGCGAAGTATCCCGCCGCGTCCGCCGCTACATGGATCTGGTTGAGGAAAAGGACGAGGCGGAACGGTTGGCAGATATTGCTCGTGAACGCCTTCGCCGTTCTCTGCGTGAGGATCAATAGTTTGACGGCCAAGCCGGCATGCCATGTGGAGATCTTGCGTTCTCTCTCCCTCTGTCTCTCTGTCTCTCGCTCTTTTGTAACTTTTTCTCCTGGTGGCGTTGCATTGCCTCTGCCGTTTCTCGAGGACGGCGTGAAGGCACGAACCTACACAAAGCTTTGCTTTTGTGCCAAAGAGTGGGAACGACCAGTCGGGTTTTAAACTGTTGCCAATGCCTGGTAGTGTTCTAGCCGATGCGCCATTTGCATCGTCCTCCTCTTTGTCTGTATTCTTATATTGCCTGTTGATGCTGTCAAGCACCTTTTGCTCCTCTACATCTTTTTCGTCCCCCAGCCTCGGCTTCCTCCTGAAGCTTCTCCGGCCCCTTGGCCCCTCCTTTTTGCGTTCTTTTAATTGGACTTGTGTTGACTGTGTGAGCATCGGAACATGGCATTCGGCCGGGGAAACTTCGCGCGCACACACACACATTCAAACCCTATGGGACGTAAAAGTGCTGACATTTTATTTAGATTTGACTCACACTCTCCGTAATTTTAATTTTGAAAGAAACAAAATGTCGAACAACAGGTGGTGAGAACAGGTGTATTAACACGCGGGTTTGAACCTCACTCGACACTTTTTTTTGGCCCTCGCCCTTTGACGGTACGATCCATGCGCCCGGCGCTCGGCGATTCGCCGATGGGCCGTGAACACAAGCACGCTGGCAGCGCGCGCAGTGGGCGCCCCCAAACGGCGGTAGTGTTGTTGTATGGGGCTGATAGATGAGAGACAGTTTGAGGAAGGCCTCTGTGGTGCCTGCCCTGCCCTGAGCCAAGCAGACCTCGAGTGTGCCGGCGCGCCCTTGCAACGTGCAGTCGGGCTCAGCTGAGCCGGTTGACCTACCATGCGAGTCTGCTGGGCTCAGGGCTGGGAAGCGTGCTACGATCCCCACCACCTTGCACTCTCGCCGTCTAGCCTGGATAGTGGAGGGAGGAAACACGGCATTAATCACTCGACCTGAACGCCAAAGAGGCGTGCACGCGAGCCACATCAGCCCAAGAACCCATCGTTGTGGTGGACCTTTTGACCTTTTGCAGCAGCCTCGACATTGACCTCTCACGCTTTTGGTGTTCCTTTCGCTTTGCTGCAACTTTGTTTCTGTAGACCTATCGCCATGGATGCCCCGCCGAAGCTCGCTAAGGTTTGTTGTCCTCGCAGCCGCATGGAACAAACGAGGCTGAATGTGTGGAAGGAGCAGGGTGGTCGTCTTGATGTGTGCTCACGTTGCTTTTGGGCTCTACCCTTGGGCATTTGGTAGGTCACCAAGGTCCTGGGCCGCACTGGCTCTCAGGGCCAGGCCATCCAGGTCCGCGTCGAGTTCATTGACGACACGCAGCGCTCCATCCTGCGTAACGTCAAGGTGCGTTTATAAGATTTGGACCCACCCACCATCCTGGCCATTGCAACGTTGGCTTTCAGAAGATCGAGCAAGCAAAGCGAAAGCAATTGTAGCTCTTCTTTCCTGATGCTCATGACTTGGGACGACTTTTTCCATCAACCCGTTTGTCTTTAGGGCCCCGTCCGTGTTGGCGATATCCTCGTCCTCATGGAGTCGGAGCGTGAGGCTCGCCGCATGCGGTAAACGCATCAAGGATGATGCGTTTTGATGCCTGGTTGATGCGTTTCCCGCATTCTCGTCAACCGTGGGCTGTATGATTGGGCGTCTGCGCCAGTCTCCTGCTATGCAGATGGCTTTGGTCGTGGTCGTTGTCTCTTGTACGGCCTGCTGGGCGTCAAATCTTCCTTGAAAAAAGACTTGGAGGCAGGGGGTTGGCTTTTTGTCGTTAAACCCTCTATTTGAAGACGATGGCATCAGCCGCCTGCTTCAACCTACTTGCCTGGCCAGTTTCTAGCGAATGCCGTGGGGGAGTTGGTTTCTTTCCTTTTCCTTCCTGGTGGGCGAGGAATTGATCCTCACTGAAATCAGCTCTTTCTTCTCATTTCTCACCATTTTCCAAATTTTTTGCCTACACAAAGCTTTGGGCAGGTGCTCGAGATTTCCCTCTTTGCCGTCGATGTGATATGATGTTTATGCGGCTCAGAGGTCTCGGAGCGCGTTTGTGGGGATTGAGGTGGTCAAATGGCCGAGGCATGTCATGGTTCATTTTCAAGGGATTGGCTTGAAGGTACGGGTGAGCACGCACATCCATCAGGGCCCTGCGTTCATAGCGTTGCCCACGCCAAGAGCGCGAACAAGCAACCATGGAAGGCCAGGATGCACACAAAAAAGTCCAGATCAAGCAGACCGGGGACGATGGGCACACAGAAAGAAGAACAATAGGCGCTGGCCAACAACTATGGAGCAAACTAAAGCTGTTGGGATGTCAGGACACAAGGCCGAGATCAGGCCTTTATCGAAAAGGCATGACCTTGACACTTTTACATGTTAAAACAGATGCCATTCTATGAGCACGCAGCAAAAGGCGTCACCTCCGAGAGTTGAGAGCCCAGGGCGGAAATGCACGTGCTTTGGGCACATCACTAGGAGCATGCCGACAGATCCCACTTCAAAACAAGACGAATGAAAGAGAAGGAGATCAAAAAAACGGATATATTTTTTTGGCGAGTGATGGCTTTCGACTACGAGCTCATAAAAAAAGCAAAAAAAAAGAGAAAGGTTGTAGTAGTGTGGAAGAAAGAAGAGCAAGACGGGATGGTGGAAGAACACAGAGGGCCAACAACAACTTGAGAAAGAGAGGGACAAGAGGGGAAGGCAAGTCGTTTATCGGGCAGCGTTCTTCAACTGCGTCGAGAGCCAGTCGAGACCCTCGTAGAGACCCTCGCCGTTGGTAGCGCAGGTGGCCTGGATGTACCAGTTGCGGTTGCGCAGGTTGTGCAGACCGAGCTTCTCGGTAATCTCAGCAGCACCCATGGCGTTGGGCAGATCCTGCTTGTTGGCAAAGACGAGCAGAACGGCGTCGCGCAGCTCATCCTCAGCCAGCATGCGGGCCAGCTCCTCGCGAGCCTCGCCGACACGCTCGCGATCGTTCGAGTCGACAACAAAGATGAGGCCTATGCATAAAAAAGTTGAGCGGAGAAACGCCTACGTGGAAGTGGTTGATGTCTGGATGTCTGGCAGAAACGTCTGGCTCATCAACGACCGAGTCTGTGGAGAGAGCTCACTCCCCGCAGACAAGTACCAAAGACTTACCCTGAGTGTTCTGGAAGTAGTGGCGCCACAGAGGGCGGATCTTGTCCTGACCTCCGACATCCCACACGGTGAAGCTAATGTTCTTGTACTCGACGGTCTCAACGTTGAAACCTGGTTTTTGTTTGTTTGGAGATCCAATGAGAAAACACGATATGGCATGTCTCTTTCCAGGCGTGGAACGAACAAGCTCAGCACAAAACCTACCAATGGTGGGGATGGTGGTCACAATCTCGCCAAGCTTGAGCTTGTAGAGGATGGTTGTCTTACCAGCGGCATCGAGACCGACCTAAAAAGATTGTTAACAATCCAAAGGAGTCAGAAAAAGCCCAGATTTGATCCAAGAAAAGAAAGAAAGGAAAGGGACATGACTAGCAGCGTCCAGCGTGGCACTCCACCCCGAACCAATTGCGCCAGCAAATTGGAAAAAGGAAAAGAAGGGAAAGAAGGCAAAGGAGACGAGCAAGGCAAACAGCAGCAGCGTTTCATTTCGATGATACGTCACCCAGATGTGCACACAGCGATGCCCACACTGGATTGACCATGTCGGCTGGACGCTTCGGCACTCAACTCCTCAAAACATCAGGCCAGAGCGGGGCCAAGCACTGCCAAGAATGCCAACTCACCATGAGGATGCGCATCTCCTTCTTGCCAAAGAGGCCGGCAAAGGCCTTGGCGAACATAGAACCCATGTTGCTATTGTTAAAAAAAAGAACAGCGTCAGAGAACGAATGGCAACGAGGGTGAGAATAGTGAGAGGCTTGATCCAAAAAGGACGGGGAGAGCGGCGCCGCTTGGAAAAGGGGGGAGCAAATCAAAAGGAAAAGAATGCGATCGCAAGCGCAAAAGAACAAAAGAAAGGCACAGACAAAAGACCTCAAATGTCAAAAGAGGAGATGGAGGATGATCAAGCGTTGAAAGGAGGTGCGGTGCGACACGAAAAGGCGGGCAGGAGGGGGGGGGGGGGG
>NW_001865063.1:212260-221187 GCF_000002865.3 Monosiga brevicollis MX1
CCAAGAAAGAACAGTGTGTGTGTCTGTGTGTGAGAGAGAGAGAGAGACACACACACACACACATCGAGAGTGAGAGAGCAAGGTCTGTACCTGTTTCCCTTTGAAGTTCAAAAAATGGCCACGTCGTCACTTGAACACACACAGTCAGCGAGAGAGAGAGAGAGAGAGAGAGAGAACGAAAGGGGTGATGTGTAAGTATGGGAAATTAAAGGGAAAGTGTGTATTAAACCATGACGTATGTGTGGTTATGAAGCAGGAAGACAAAGAAAACGTTGCTTTGGTCAGGGCTCAAAGTAAGAGCTCCATTGCCTTTCTAAAGTGGGCGTGTGCGGGTTGAGTTGGACTGGGGGGGGGGGACTTTGAGTTTGAGTTTGAGTTGGTTGGGCCGTAAACTACTTTGCTCAGAGACGGCAAGCTGGTTTGCAACGAGCCGTGATCGGAAGGAAGGCTGTCTTGTCTCCCATCTCGGCACAGGGCACCGCCGACCCGGCTGCCACACAGACCGGGGACCGCTTCCCCCATATTCCCTTTTTCGTGTGGTGATGAGTTGGCGCTTGGGTAGGGAGGGCATTGCTACACGTTGCGGGAGCGTGAACATGCTTCAATGCGATGAGCGGTCACCGTTACAAACGCAGAAGGGGGTCAAAAAAGACGGTGCAGATGCTAATATTAGCCGATATGCACTGGGGGTTCAAATCTCGAACAGAAAGGCGGAAACTGTTGCTCTGCAGTCCTCAAGACGCATAGTCTCCCAAGAGACTTGGACCATGACATTCTCGTCTGACATCACGACTTGGAATTGTCAGATAAAATATCACCGGAGCCCAGGGGCTGTGTGAAAGGGTTTATGTCGCTCTTATGTACGTATTTGCAGATTTTCATTCAGTCGTGTGAGGATACAGCTTTATAACATTACAATGTTTTTGAAGTAAAATACCCACTTTAATACTTACGTTGTCTGCTTTTGAGTTTCTTGCTTAGTGAACAACCACAAGCATTTGTTACAAGCAACTCGAACGTGACGACCGACGACCGACCGACCGACCGACCGACCGACCGACCGACGGACGAGGAGGAGATTGATAGCGGCAAGGGATCCAAACGCGCGAAGCTGGGTGGGTCCAAGCACGACGACGCAAGACCATCTGGACCGACCCGTTGGCCTGTGAAATGGCGGCTCCAGAGCTGTACGTTGCACGTTTTTGGTGACTTTTTGGGGCCAGTGGCGCGAGCTGCTCCGCGTGACACTGACCCGTGTGCATGGCGGCTAGGTTGGGCTCGGTGGCCGACTTGATTTGGGGCACCGCGAGCCAAGATGCCGAGATTGTGCGCCGATGGTTGCAAGGCATGTCCAGCGCTGCAGCGGGCCGCTTTGGTACACAAGACACGACTTGTTGATTTATTTATCTTTGCTCACATGCACTGGGCTCGGGGGTCGGCAGGCTTTGAATTCCACGACGCCGAGCCTTCGGCACTCGTACAGCACGCTGGTGGACCCTGCGGCGTCATTGCCCCAGTACAAGCCTTTCTGCTCAAGCACCTCATCTACCCCGAAGGCAAAGCCACGGTTCCCGGTGGCTGGCGCACCCCAAAGGTCCGAAAGCCCACAGCTCACATGCCACCCCCGCCAAGCTCCCACCATATGTTGTGGCACCACCCGTGCTCATACCTGGGCCTATAGGATCAGTATGGAGCCCTTGTCTCAGCTCTGACGACCATGCTTCTGCAAGCAGCCATGGCCCCTTCCTCGCCCGCCAAAGACGCGCCAGTGGTTTGGCCTGCGGCAGGTGTCACCGTGGTCACCGCGCCACTCGACGCGGGAGACCAGACTCTGGATGACTTTCACCAGCATGCCCAGATTGCTGTCCTCCATGACCAAGACATGATCGAACCCCATCTCCTCAGTCTACAGGCCAGCCTCCAGGTTTGAAAGAGATGCCTGTGTCTTTCCGTCAAAAGCCTGGTGGTTGCTGAGCTTTGCCGACTCCATCAAGTCAGCTGCACTTGCCCTTGACACTGCGTCTTGCTTCACTTGTCCAACTACGCCCCACGCCCCATGCAGCACCCTTTTGCCGTCGTGGCACTCGTCTACTCTTTGGTTCTGACTCGCGGCACGGAGCGTCTGGCTGAGGACATGGGTGTGGAGCAAGATTCACTCATTTCTGCCCCCTTTGGGCACTGCAAGTTTGTTAATGCATCCCCCGCGCTCTGCTCGCCCCATCCACCCCTTGACCTCGCCTCAACTCACATCTTGGTCATGACCCAATCTTGGGGTCTTCTCTTCTTTCCTTTTCTTTCCTTAACTCACCTCTTTTTCCACTTTCCATTCGTTAGCCAAGCTCTGCTCAACCTAGCCCTCACCGGAACGGCCGTGCCCAACGTGTGGGATGGCGACAATGACATGGGTGGTCTCGGTAAGCTCACGTACTGCGCTGGTCCCACACATTCCTCCTCGACGCCCATCTACTCCTTGGCTTGCCACGTCCTGCTTGCCCCTGACACTGTGCTTGCTTTTGTTCTCGGCATGTGATTGCAGCCTTGCGTGGCCTTCCTCGCCGCAGTACCATTGGCTATCTAACCTTGCTCGAGTCACTACGGTAAACGACAGCGAGTTTTGTAAAATGCATAGGGGATTTCGAAGAGCGTATCCCAGGCTTACCCAAGCATGCAAACGTGTGTCCGTAGCTACTGTACCTGTGGCTCCTACTTCAAGAATCCCGAGTTTCCCATCTGGGTACTTGGATCTGAAACACACTTTACCTTGCTTTTCAGGTTTGCCCAGGCGATCGACCTCGGGAACGCTTGCGCGTTTGCTTGCTCAAGATTGGCTCCCTCTTGGTCGCCTGACTGTCTGCCCTGGCTGTTGGCTTGGTTGCAGCTTGGACTCGCGCCTCGTTGTGCAAGACTCACCGCGGCAACACGCAAGCACTGTTTTTGATCGGCATGATGCCAACGCCAATGGCTTTCTCATGGTACGCTGACTAATTGGTCGCGTGGGTCTTGAGCGGTGTCGCCACTTGCTCATGGGGCTACCCTTGGACTCAATCAACTTCCCCCGTAGCCGGAGCAACTACCAGCTTTGCTTGATGAGCTTCAATTGTTGATGGAGGACAACGAAGCGCGCACGCGGCTTGTGTCAGGTACGACCGCCGCCCCGCCAAATCGTCCGCACCATGTCTTGTTTCAGACGCCACCTCCCCCTTGTCTTCTGCTGAGCGCGCACCCAAGCGATGATGGCTGACCAACACCGTTGCTGTTGTACCCGGGATCTCGGCGCACATATTAGCCCTTGACAGGGATGGACTGGGCATCGTGCTCAAGCCTCAGTTTTTGGCCCACTTTTATAAAGCTGAAGGCGAAAACGGCACCCCGGAGCAGTTTGTCGTCTATCACTACAACGGCATTGCCCAACCAGGCTCGGTGGTATGTTTGGTTTGACTTGCTGCACGGCCCCTGTTTACTGCTTGGTCTGCTGAATAATCGTGTGCTGTGCCACAGGTGCGCTTTGTGCGCGGCCAAGCCAAGGCTGAAAGCCCGACTGATGTGGGCGCAACTGACGTGATGCGGATCCTGTGGTCCAAATGGACAAAGCTGCAAGTCCAGTGGGACCAATCGCCGCGGGTAACGTAAAAGCAAGAAGAGAGAGAGAGAGAGAGAGAGAGAGAGAGAGAGAGAGAGAGAGACTTGGCACCCATGTCCAGTGGCATGAGGCGTGTTTGAGCATCGGTGCCAGCGCGAGGTGCAGGCTGGAGGATGTTTGCCCCGCATGTACGGGCTTTTGTGACTGGCAGCGCAGCTCTCTTTTGTCGAAGTGCCAAAGGAGTTGACAGGGGTGTGACGAGACGGGTCTTGCTGTCGGAGTTGCTGTTGCTGTGTGCATGTGTTCATCTGCTCTGAAGAAACTGAAACTTGATCAAGAGAATAAAGCGGCGTTCAATTTCATGTCGTGCGCGCTCGGTATGGTGCGCGGGCAGTGAGAGAGGGGGAAACAGGCCGGGGGGCCTCTGCGCAGCAGAGGTGCAGAAAGAAGAGCGTGGGATGGCACGCTGGTGTACATGCGTGTAACTGACCAAGACGCTATGGAAGGCGACCCAAGAGCAGGCTGCAGCAGCAGAAGACGCATGTTGGGAGCGAAGAGGACTCTGAAATGCCGTTGGCATGGCGGATTGTTGGCTAGAACAGACACACGGGGAGTCGTATAATTTTTTATTTTTACATGGAGTTTTGAGCAATGAGCATTTGTACATCATCGGCAAAGGCCGCGCGAGAGGCGGCATGGTGGGCGGTGCAAATGGGAAGGCTAGAGCTGGCTATGGCGACTTGTGAGCCGTCAGCAAAAACGGCGACGAGCTCGTTGGTGTTTGTGTCAAAGAGAATGTTGTCGATGGAGCCAAAGTCTTCACTGGTGGTGCAGAGGAGATTGCGGTTGTGGCGGAGGAGCACAAGCTGGCCGTATTCGGCATCGTATTTAATCTCCCATTCGCGAATGGGAGTGGCGAGGCCCAAGCAGTAGAGGGGCAGGGTCAAGGGTGCAAGGATGGAGGTCAGCGCCGAGGGTCCGCGCTGGAGAGTTAAGGAATGGGGCAAGGCGTTGCGGTCGACACGGTAGGGGCTATCTGTGCAGGTCAGAACCTCGTGCAAGCCGACGCGATGGCCATGCCCAGCCGAGCCCTCGGCCAGCTCGGTATCAAACCCTGCCGGGAGCGAGGTGCGACGCGGCTGCACGAGCAGAGGACGCTCACCGCCAGACTCGAGGAGCAGCTCGTCTTCCTCCCAGAGATGGTAGCTGTCATCAAGGGGCGGATCGGAGACTGACTGAGGCAGATAATGCCGGGGCACCACAATGGAAGATGCCCGTTCCAAGTCGGGAGGGCCGGCGCTATCGCTCATGAGGTTTGAGCGCCGTGGCGCCGGTGACGTGGTCGCAGCCGCCGTCGTACTGGTCGCGAGGTGCCAAAGATGAAATTGTTTCAGTAAGTCAGCAAGAGGGCTGAGCTACCAACGCCAAGTTTGAAAAGGAGGCGCGACCACCAAGGGTCTGCGCACAGCCGTTGCCTCAGACCAACAGGTGACGACACTGACGACGACGACGCTGAGTTGTTGTTGCTGCTGTTGCTTTTTGGAGGCGGTGGGCCACCCCACCAAGGGACTTGAAAAAAAAGGATATAAAGAGAGAAAGAGAGAGAGAGATACAAACCCAACCACGGCAACCCAAAGT
The DNA here is from genome assembly GCF_000002865.3 of Monosiga brevicollis MX1. Taxonomy (NCBI): domain Eukaryota; class Choanoflagellata; order Craspedida; family Salpingoecidae; genus Monosiga; species Monosiga brevicollis. The sequence goes on from NW_001865063.1 coordinate 217,479, forward strand.
ATCTCCGCCACAATCGCCGTCCGAATCAAGGCGCCGTCCGAATCGAGGCGCCGTCTTCCCTCCAGGTCCTCGAAAACGCACACACGCACCACGTCCTGAACGTGTGCTTGATGTCCGGCTCACTTTACAAATTAGAGGGGTGGGTTTTAACTTCTCTCTCTCATTGATTTTAAACTACCCCTCTTTCTTAACGTTTTTTTTTTCTGCTTGAGTCTCTTGAATCTCTCTCTTGAATCTCTCTCTCTTGAATCTCTTGAATCTCTCTCTTGAATCTCTCTCTTTTTAATCTCTCTCTCTCTCTCTCTCTCTCATCTCTCATCTATCTCAACATCCCCCTCGTTTATCAAAAGCTTTTCTGCCTCCTCCAACGAGATGCTGGGGGGTGAGGCGCCCGAGGTGGCGCGAGCACGGCGGATGCGGGTTGTCGGGGCTTTGTTGCTCTGCTCGGCCACCGTGAATGCGAGCATTGGTAGGTTGGTTGGTTGGTTGGGTGGGTGGCGTCTTCTTCTTGGGGTCTTGTTTTGGTTTCTCTGTTGAGCTGGAGCTGCTGCATTCGGCGCAGGAATCCCCTTTTCGCTTCGCTTGTGCTCACGTGCTTGACTGGCTGGGTCATTTGGTCACGTTTGTAGCATATTTAATGTGGGGCGAGCGGGGCGAGAAGAACCGGCAATGGCTCAAACACATGCTCACCAACCGAAACTAGACCCGATCGCAAGAGGCACGCCAATCGACACGAGAGACGCATCCCCACGCTGCGCGTGGTCTTGAGAGTCACGCGCCCGTCTGTCAAGCCACGCACCCGTCTGTCAAGCAAGCAACACACCTTGACGGATCTCACAACCAACACCCATCTTACATGCACAGGAATAACAGCGCGCAAAACACCGCACAACAACACAGTCAAACTGCGTCCGCGCGAAATGAATGGCGGAGAGCGCGAGAAATGGAAACCCCCCTCCACCGGACAAAAAGCAACGAGAAAAGAGACATCAACAAAGTCTAGCGTGGAACACCACGCCTTGCACACACAAGGAGCGTGCTCATGCCGACAAGAGGCTCAGCAACGGCAACTCAATCAAAGGCACCAAGTGCTCTTCCGCCTACATCACCCATGACCACCCAAGAGCCGCAAATCAGATCGCCATGCCACGCCACGCCACTGGCCGACTCAGCAACCGGACCAGGACTGACTCACCTCCTCCCAGGCCAATTGTTGCTGTGCGCGCAATCCCACACGCTCATGTCGCTGGTGCTGTTGCAGTACATCCAAATCCTACCCCATGACATCGACCCACAACTGCATCAGAGAAAGAAGCCCCGGGCCCAAAACACAGACGGCCTCGTGGCTTTTAAAAAATCATCCACCTACCCGTTGATAAGCCAGCTGCAACGCGTACAGTGACGAGCTCGTGTCGATCGAGTGGGGCTCGCGCGCCGTCGAACGCTACACACACACACACACACACACACACACACACACACACACACACACACACACACACATACGCAAGCGAACGACCGTATTGGTGGCTGAGCCTCTTGACCAGCAACAGGAGACTACAGGATGGGCCATGCACTCACTCACCTTGTACTGAATGTACGGACTGCACGCCGCATCCCGCTCCGAAATCAGTCCCTAATAGCACCGCCCCCGCCCCCGCATTAAACCTACGGCCAAATTGCAATGGTCGTTGCCCACCTGCACTCTGGCTGCCATCAGAATAAAAAATACCTACCGCACGCAAGGCATCAAACGTCGTTTGCAAACGCTGATGGTCGCGATAAAACGTAGCCAGCAAATGCTCTACCACCCGTGCCTGGGCTCGGACCATCTGCAAACGCTCCGTGCGCTGCGAGCATGCATCAAATTTGCGTCATCCAAAGCGCGCGCACAACGCCCAATCTGCCTCCAGGCTCGCTTACCTGCTCGGCATGCAAGGCCTCGCGAGCGGCGTCGTAGCAGAGATGAGCCGCCTCTTTCTGCTGCCAGAGCTCGCAAAAATGGCGCTGTGTAGCGCCTTGATCCTTAGGACCAATGCGCACCGTCTGCTGACACCGCAGACAAGAGTCAACACACGACAGTGAGCTCACATCCCTGACAGCACTTGATAGAGCGGGACAACGACTTGGTTGAAAACACGTACGGGGCAGCGGCTGTCTTTTTGGAAAAACACGTCTGGTGGCGATAGAGGAGACGATTCCGAGGATGGCACCAAAGACGATTTGGCCTTGGGCCGAGACGGCTTGCTAGCCTTTGGCGCTTTGGGTGGTGTTACGACCGGTGTGGGCACGGCCGGTGGCGATGTCGCGGGTGAGTTGTGAGTAGATGCAGGCCCCACAGCGCTGGTGGCCGATCCGGGCAGTGGCTCGGGCGTCGTCGTTGTCGTGGGGGTGGACGGCTCGCTCGTAGCCATGGGCTGGCTGCTTTCTGTTATTGACAGTCGATGCGGCCGTTTCGGCACTGGCGCCTCATTTTCACCACTTTCGCGGGCAGGCTTTGCTTGCGCCTGCGTCTGCGTCTGTAGCGCCAGCACGCCAATCTCCGATTGACGCTCCTGGCCGTGCTTCAATTCAGCAGGCCGTGGCAGCATTGGTTCGGCCGGCTCAGCTCTGTTGGCTATTGACACTGTCGGCGTCGTAGATGATGGCTTGGATCGAAGCTGCTGTAACTGCTTCTGCAGTTGTTTCAGCTGTTGCTTTTGCGTCGGCAGCTGCTTGGCAGCCGCGGGACTAGAAGCCGCCGGCTTGGGCATAAGCTGCTGTTTTGGTGTGGGCTGTGCTAGGGAGCGCGTGGCCTCGTCAGGAGCTGACACGGCCTTGGGCACCGCGACGGGTGAAGTCACGGATGGAGGGCTCTGCTTGGTTTGGGCTCTGTCCAAGCTTGACGTGGAGTTTGCTTGAGCAGCTGCACGTCGACGTTGAGCAAGAATGGCTTGCTTCTTAAGACTCTTGAACGAGACGATGACGGGGATCGGTGCCGGTGTGGCGGCGGCTTGCACGGTGGCTTTGCTCTTGTGAGCAGCCGATGGCGGCACCATGGTCTGGCTGCTCGATGTGGCAAGACCTGTTGAGTCATTTGCGGGCTTCGTTGCGGATTTCAGGCTACGAGGCGCCTTCTGGCTCGGCTTTTTGCCGAGGCTGCTTGCTTTGCCAGGCTGTGACGTGCTGGGTGCGCTGGGGAAAGCGCCTGTCGGCGCAGTTCCTTCCCGGTGTTTCTTGCTTCTGCTACAGGTGGAGGAATCGTGAGGCAACCGCGGTGGCAACGGGTCAGGGGTGGATCAAGGGAAACAATTTGGGTTTGGGCTAGCCACTCACGACTTTTCCTTGCGCATGCGCTCCGCAGCCTTGGAAGAACTGGCGGTGGATGCTGCCGCTGGCGAGGTCGCTTCAGCCGGACCTGGTACAGACGCCACGGAACGATCCTGCGGCTGCTGAACCTGTGCTGTCTTGCTTGCTGGCATAGATGGACGAGGTGCAGAAGGGGCTGGCGTCGCATCACTGTTGGGGGTGGGCGTTGAAGACGTTGCGGGCTCAGCCTTGCTGGCCTGTGTGGCCGCGGGCTGGTGAGTTTCAGCGGTGGTTGGCTCTGCGCGCTTCGGCTTCTTAGGTTTGCGGCGCTTGGTGGGCAGGGAACCGTGAATGCAGCCAAAGGAACGAAGCAAGTCCTATACAATCAAAAAAAAAGGGGGGGGGGGGGGGGGGGGGGGGG
>NW_001865063.1:221237-294188 GCF_000002865.3 Monosiga brevicollis MX1
GGGCGCGCACAAAATCAGACATGGCAAGTGGAAGAGCAAAGGCATCAGTGGCGTTGGCACGCCTGCACTCTTGGTGGTATCGACGGATGCTTTGGAGCAGCCTAAGACTGTGTATTGGCCTTCACAATGCGAATCAAGGGGGGCTCACCTCGGTTTCTTCGTCGCACGCCACGTCTAGGGGAGTTTTGCCCTGTTTGTTGTACGGGTTGGGATTGGCATTAAATTTGAAGAGAAGGGTAATGACATCATCGTGACCATTCATGGCAGCGTCGTGGAGGGGCGTGTCGTCACCCATGCCCTTGGCGTCAACCTTGGCCCCATTCTCCAACATGAGTTCAGAGATTTCCAAGTGACCGTGGTTGCACGCTTCATGCAAGGGGGTCCACCTGAGGGATGCGGCAAGAGTTGTCCGATCAGAGACGTCGTCACCAACCACGAGGGACAATCTCAAGACCACAAGAACGTACCCGGCATTGTCAGTGGCGTTGATGGGGGCCTCGGCCTTGATGAGGTCGCGGACCAGATTAAGATCCCCCTAGTACGATACGGAGGAGCCAATATTAGGCGGACGGTATACGACTAAGGCAGAAGAAGGGAGGCTGTCCTTAAGCTGAAGGCGTGAGCGAGTACCTCGATGGCTGCGACGTGCAAGGGGGTTTCACCCTGCTGGTTGCGCTTGTAGACGTTGCTCAGCATTTGCTCACGCCGGTCTCGTTCCTGGGAGTAATCAATAGCCACGGGACGGGGTCAGCTCAAGGGATGGCGTGCCAAATCAGACCGCCAGTCATTGGAAGGAAACACAGGGCTCGAGATCGGAGCGACAAATTCACCTGAAGCAGGCGCATGAGTTGACGCTCAGTCAAATGTGCGGGGAGCTCGGCATCACTTTCGGCATCTGGTTGAGCGGTCGCTGAGGTGCGTCGCGGGCTCTTGGCAGCTTTGGTCGCGGATTTGGGGGTTTTGGACGGGGTGCTGGCTGAAGGTTGTGGTGTAGGCTGTGGCAGCTGGCGCGCGGTAGGTGACGCCGCCTCCTTGGGAGATGGGCATTCATCTTCGTCGCTGCTCGACGAGAGAGGAATGTCCGTGGGTGTTAGGGCCAAGGAGGAGGACGAAGGAAACTTTTTAAACGGAGTGGCGTCCAAGTCTAGTCCTTGTTCTGTCAGAAGGAAAGGCCAATGCGAAAATGAGAATTCCCATATGGGATCAAGAAGGCAGTATGGCGATTTGCATCATGAAGCCATCGAGCCAAAGACAAAACGTCATGGCGTAACTTGAAGCAGCATCGCACCGAGGGGTGGCAGGTAGGGCGACGTACGTGAAAAGCTTTTGGAGGCGGCGGGTGTTGACTTGAGAGGGGTGGGTGGGGCTTGTTGGTGAAACTCAAGACGCTTTTGAAGCCGCGAGGCTTTGCCGTCGGTGGAGAGTGCATTGTCTGGCGTCACTTCTTCCGTCGGGTTCTATTCAGACCGGTTGTCCAGGCGATGGGTGGGATGGGGATGAGGGACGAAAGGGCCCCCGCGCATGACATGATCTGCGAGCTATGGAGAGGGGTAAACAACGGCGCACGGGGGTGGGCCGGCCTACTTTGGACTGCGGCTGTCCAGACTGGGGCATGGCTGACTCCATGAGCGCACGGGGAGTTTGAGTAGCCATGAAGACCGTTGAAGATGCCAAGGCGCCGTCCGCGGGCGGCGGATGAGACATCCTGAGGTCAGAAAAAAAAGGAAAACGAAGCAAATTTGTTTGTAAGCTGCTGCAAGAAAAAAGATACACGCATGCATGCCAAGGGTGCTGTCAGCTGGTGGCACTAGCAGCAAGACGGACCACGGGTGCCACCAAACGATTGGCGTTGTGGGAGAGCCCAGTAGTCAACGCCCTATCCTGGGCACGTCACTCCTTTGACGACGAGAGGGCCTATATTAGGACAAGACCAAATCGTGAGGTTCAGGGCATCAATCAGGGGGTTGCCAGTCTCCTGTGCTCGTTACAACCATGCACCTGCGCCCGAAATCGCTCTAAACCTGTCTTGCACTCTCCCCTGACAGGCAGCCAAGGGCTCACGCTGCCTTCTTCTCCCGACGACAACGCCACGGCAGGACAACGAACGACACGAAACCCCAAGCCCCGCCTGCCCATACACACCCGCGCGCACGCAGACAGGCAGGCTCACAGGCACACACACACAAACACACACACACAACATCAGAAACGGCAGCGACACCCCCGTCCCTCCCGACCCACAGACACGCGTACGCACGCACGCACGCAGAGCTATACGACCACCACACAGCAGCTTGTGGCGCACACACACACACACACACACAGAGCACAGAGCGGCACGTACAGCGAGATATGACCGTTACAGATCAAAAACAACAAAAAAAAATGTTTTCCTCTGTCTGTCTGTGTGTGTGTGTGTGTGTGTGTGTGTGGTGTTGTAACGGTCACTTGAACGTTGGTAACGAGCTCTCTCTCTCTCTGTGTTAGTGTCTGTGTGTGTGTGTCTCTCTCTCTCTCTCTCTCTCTCTCTCTTCGCCTTTCCTTTTGTTCTTTCTTTTGTTCTTTCCTCTCTCTCGCTCTTTTACTTTGCATCTGAGGGTATTGTTTTACAGTGAAAAATAAAGGCTTGGCTGATTTGAATTTCAGCAGAGATGTGATCGAGCCCAGTTGTTCTCAACAGCAATTGTCAACACGTCATTTCTTACTGAACAGTCAGGTACACACACACACACACACACACACACACGGACGGAAAAAAAAAAAAAAGGGCAGCCGGTCTCAGGAGGAGAGGGACCGCGCCACTGCTTTTCTGGGCCTTCACCAGTGGGACCTGAGCTGGCTTTACACTTACACTTGTGTGGGGAGGTGAATCACATTTACTGCCAGTCAAGCTCGTGTTTCCGACACCTTTTTCGCTCATCATCATCTTGTTGTGCTGCAGGGCTCTGATCGTCCCGTCCGACGTTCCGGCCTCGTCTTGCTCTTTTCCTCAATTGCCTGATTCGGTATCACCCTTGACCGACCGCCAAGCATGGATGACTTGCTCAAGTTTGCGGCCTGCACCATGGTGGGCCTTCCCATCCAGGTACCGGTTTCGCCTTCAGTAGCCCGGGGCCATATATCTATCACAAGCACCTTCAGAAAGCTCGATCCGCCACTCGACTCACTTTGGATTGCTATTTTGCGGCATTAGGTTCAAACCAAGTCTGGCCTGGTGTACCAGGGTGTGCTTAATGCCATCAACGTGGCCGATGATTTTGGCGTCTCCCTTTGCCACGCCTGCGTCAAACCAACCTCCAACGGTACGCCCAGCGCACTGGCTCCCCCCATCTTGCCCACGACCATGACGGAAGCAAGCCATGACGAACAGCAGTCATCCTTACGCTGAGCAAAAGGCTTGCCTTTTTTGCTTTGCTGACACTTTACGCAATCTGTCGAGATTTGGGAGCCATCCCGTGTGGATGCTGCACCCGAGCTCGATCGGAGCTTGCCTTCCTCATCCCTCTTCCCCGTGTCGGCAAGCCCATCATGCCGCTACGAGTCACTCACACCTTGCCTGCCCCACCCTCTCACCTCTAATTTTTTATGTAGCCAAAGCGCCTTTTGCGGATCCGCCAACGGTGTTGAAGCCCAGCGACGACATTGAGGTCATTGTCATTCAAGGAAAAGACATTGTAAGTTTTGGCCGCCCGCCCTGCTGTGCATCCGAGGCAACTTTACGGCCAGCAAGCTTTTGGGCACCGCCGCCGCACCGTCAGCCCTGGGCTTTTGACAACTCTGCTGCATGGCCCAACTGACATTTTCTGTCGCGGGTTTGTGCAGGCACAAATCTTCGCCGTCGGTGCCAACCTCGATGCACGAGGTCTGGCCGCAGAGACCCCTGCCGGCAGTGGATCCGGCGCTCATCTCGATGCCTTCACCGACGTGGGCATCTCCAAGAACCGTGGCGGCGGGGAACGTGAGCTTGAACGCTTTGCTTTTAATGATGATGAAGACGCCGACCTTGGTGGTCTGGAGGACGACGACGATGACACGAGCGGCTATTCATTCAAACAGATGGCTGATGCCTACCAAGCACAGACTGGCGAAACACTGAGTTACAACGAAACGGACTACTCCACCGTCGTGGACACAAGCGGTCCTGACTTTGAACGCCGCCGCCGCGCTGCTGAGAAACTGGCCAAGGATATCGACCGTGGAAAAAAGAACCAACACACGGCAACTCGTCATGCCCCCGCCGATGATGAAGAGAGCCTTCATTCAGCCGTTGTGCGCAACCCCAGTGCCACTTCCAACACAACCTCAACCAAGCCAAGTGGTGCCGGCGCCTCGCGTAAAGCAACAGCAGAACGATCCGACGACAACAACTGGCGTCGCTCGCCCGCAACGGCCGCAGCCGCCGTGTCCAAAGGCAGCAAGGCTGCCGGGCGGGAAACGGAAGAACTGAAGAAGTTGATTGACTTTAGCAATGGCTTCCAAATATCTTCCGGCAGTAGCGCCTCTTCAAAACGAGCTGATGTGCCCAAGGCGGAAGCCACCCAGCCCAAGAGCAAGCCCCAAGCCAAGCCCAAGTCCTCCGGGGCCAAGTCCTCCGGGGCCAAGTCTACTGACTCCAAGCCTGCTGACTCCAAGCCTGCTGACTCCAAGCCTGCTGACTCCAAGCCTGCCGACCCCAAACCTGCTGATTCCAAACCTGCTGATTCTGCTGCGGCAGAAGCAACCCCAAAAGAACCTGCTGCAGAGACAAAGAAGAAGATGACGTTGAATGTCGATGCCGATCCCTTTGTCCCCACCAACTTTGTCAAGCCGTCACCCGTCATGACCAACTTGCCACCTCAGCCCGTTCACCAGCACATGATGCCAGGACATCAACACATGTACCAATATCCCCAGATGCCCCCCATGCAGCCCCATCAAGGGTTCGCCCCAGGACCACACAATGTCATGTATCAGCCACAGCCGCCCTTTATGATGCCTCAATACCAACACGCCATGCCAGGTAGATCTCGCTTCAGACCATAAAGTGCAGCCGCTGGAAGTCCATCGCTTGCCTTGTGAATGTCTCATCATCTACATGTGGGCGTGGGTGTTTCTGCGAAAACTAACCCCTGCTGCTCTGGCCATTTTTGCAGGACACATGTCTTACGGCAACGTGCCATATTCCTATCACCACCACCACCACCACCCCAACTAGCTGACGAGTCCGGCTCTGGTACATCGCATATCAACTGTCGGCACACATCTATGCTGTGCGAGGCCAGGCGATGTTGCTTCTTCTTTTGGAAGAATAATAACAGAAAAAAATTTAAAAATTAATTGCCCGTCAACCCCATGTCCTCGTCATGTGTCACTCTTTGCTCCCTAATCCAGCACCAGGTAATAAAGCATCTGAACCGCGCTGTGCCATTTGGACACCAACAACAACAACCGGCCGCGATCCTGCAATCAGTCTAGTCAGCCACTTGCTCCCACCTCCGTCAAGACACACGCCCGAATAAAGTGACCATACCCCAATTCGCTGCCGCATCTTCTCCAGCTGCTTGCCTGCTCATCTGCTCAGCTGCTCATCTGCTCATCTGCTCAGCTGCTCATCTGCTCATCTTCACTGACCTCTGAACCCTTATGCACCTCTGGAATTGTGTGTGTGTGTGTGTGTGTGTGTGTGTGTGTGTCCTCGGTGATGACGTTTGGTTTTTGGCTATCAAATCTCTTTCACATCCCTCTCAAATCTCTCTCTCTTGGATCCATCTCTCTCTCTCACAAAAGTCTCTCTCTCTCTCTCTTTCTCTCCCTATCAAATCTTTCTTAAACATGCACTCGAGCACCGCACGCTCTCTGACTCTCTGCTCTAAATCTCTCTTCTCTCTTCTCTCTCTCCTCTAAATCGCTCTCTCTCTCTCTCTCTCTCCATAAAAGAATTTTTCACGATTTCAGATGTAAACCAAAAAGGAAAAAAAAAAAAAAAAAAAGAGAGAGAGAGAGAGAGAGAGGACCCGGACCGCCACTGGAGGCAGCCAGTTCGGCGACTCGATGACAGCGGCAGCGGCGGTGGTGTGCTTTGTTCATGGCTGGATACAGTGGTGGCAACAAGCTGATCGGGTTGTGGTGTTGCAGGTTTCTGACTTTGGCAGAGGCGGAGGCGTTGGGGCAAGTTTGAACGGTCAGTCTTGTGGTTCGGCTCGGGCTCAGCGCCCCGAGACCCCAGATTTTTGCGCGGCTGCATGAATGGCGATCATGCGCTCTTGCACATCAACTTTCAATACAAACGTCGGAGACGGCTAGCTCACCCCACACCCACCACGCCCCATCTGTCCGTAATATGCCACGGCCAGCCTTGGCCTGCTCAAACTGAGCCAACCGGAGCTTTTCATCGCCAAGAGCACAGGGCATCGCGGCAAGACTGGCTGCAACGATTCGCAAGCAACACGACTCTTCTCAGATATTTTCTCTCTTGATCTTTGGCCCAGTTGAGGCTTTCTTTTGGTTCGTGTCTAGCCCTTGGCAGCGCTGTGACACGTGGCTTTGGTCCCTCGGACACATTTTCGAACGTCCCGCTCATGTGCCCTGGCGCTCTTTTTGATCGCAGCTTTCATCTCACCAGCAAGCTACTTTCCCACATCACTAAAGAGATACCTGTCCACGTTTCATGCCGGCCGCTGCACCTTTACCATGGTCGCGGAAAGCGCGCGTGATGGTGAGCTTGTCCCAGAGTGACCTCATCAACCACCTCATCCCGCACTGCTTTCTACTCGGCAACCAGATCCGCTAGCACAATACCACCTCTTTGTTGCTCAACCTCTTTTCATGAAATACCTCTTACCCATTTCCGGGCATGCTCCATCTTTTGTAGGGGAGCATTGCAATGACCCCGTAGAGGTCCGACCAAGTCACGTTCCCGCTGGCGCCCGCAGTCAAGGTATGCTGTGTGCGTGTCGGTTGTGGTCGCTTCGAATTCCTTCCATTCATGCCCAGCGCACCCTGCCACCAGAGCTTGAGTCGATAATCTCACCTTGCGTGCCCCATCAACCTGGATCCAAGATTTCATGGACTTTGATGTTCACTATCGACCCAAGCGCGATGTCAGCTTTATCAAGGGCGCTCTTCAAGGAGAAGGCGGTCGAGCCTTGTGTCAGTACCTTTGCCAAGAGAATGAAAGCCCGTCCCCGCATACACGCACGCACGCACGCACGCATGACCATCCTCTTGTCTTCGCAGCCAGCACCAGCCACCGCACGCACCTCACGCACTCGGTCATCCGCTGCTCTATGGTCAACAGACATTTTCCAGATTTACTGTCTTCTACGAATGGTCCTCTACTCCCTCTCCTTCTTTATTTACGTCTCCGGTCAGCCACAAAGGATGCGTGGCTTTACTTGAGCTCCGCAAGCAGCCAGTCTTCCTCGCCCCTCCCTGTGGCTCTCATCTCTTTTTCCTCCCCCTTTGCAGCACAAATTGTCGATGAGAATGACAACAATCGCAACCGATTTGTAAGTCGCCTGCCGCTACCTGGCCCTTGAACTACTGAAGCGTCCTCTTACATATCCTCTATGGTCGAATGGGCGTGTTTGCTCATGGCTGTTCACCTCGATCGTCCAGGCCTTTCTCATTGGCAACCTCGAGTCAATTCTTATCATCCTGGTGTTCTTGGCCTTGGGTGACACCATCTTGCGTGCTTGGGCTCGTCGCGTCCTCACGGGCAGCGATATTATCAACCTCGTTCTTGTTGTGTTTGCCATTATCCGGTTTGTACTCCTTCTCACCCGATCACAAGGCCTCTTGTGTTTCGACTCTTTGTGTTGGTTCAGCGTGCACATATGATTAACATGGTCGCCCGCTCGGACTCTTGTTTGCTGTAATCTCCAGCCTCTCTGGAGCAATTCGGGGCCTAAATGGAGGCCAACTGATTGTTCCGACCTTTTTGCACATCTGGAATCTTCGTGATGCCTTCCTCAATCTTCTTCAGGCATACTTTCAGGTCAGCCCGCGCCTCTTGGTGATCGCCGCGCACCTACATGTCTCCTTCGGTATCTCCTTACCTTGGTGCTGCCACTGGCTATACTGGACAGTCGCGTGAGAGCGACGAGGAAGAAGCTGCAGATCGCATCATCAGCCTGGTCAACCTTGCGGTGACCCTGGTGTGCATCATCCTCACGGCCGCTGCTGGCGTGGAGCATCTTGAGAAGGAAAGCGATACCGATTTCAATTTCTTCACGGCTATATGGTTTACGGTCGTGACCTTCTCTACCGTCGGCTACGGTGACTTTTCTCCAGTGACCTATCTTGGCCGACTCTTTGTCATGGGCATGATCGTCGTCACTCTCATCATTCTACCAGACAAGTTCTCCCAAATCAGTGCTGTGCAAGAGGATCGCAAGGCCAAGGGTGGTGCTTATCGTAAACCTACGCCTTGGAGTGCCAAGCACATTGTCTTGATCATGGGTGACGCCAACATGCAGACCCTCGAGGATGCTCTGGACCAGCTGCTCTATCACTCCATTGGCGAGCGCCCCAATATAGTCGTGCTCTGCCCCTATCGCATCACCGCAGACATGCACCTGCTTCTCTCGCGCCCAGTGTACCGTGATGTGGTCAAATATATCGTTGGCTCTGCGCTCGTTCGCCAGGACCTCAGCCGCGTTGCTCTCAAGGACGCGTGCGCCGTTTTCATCCTCGCGGAACGTGGTGGCGATCCCATGGAGCTGGATCGGCGCACCGTCCTCCGCGCCTGGGCCGTCAATGATTATCATCCGGAGAGCAACCTCTTTGTTCAGATATTCTTGCTTGAAAACATCAAGCATGTCGCGTTTGCGCAGGCCGTCCTGTGCATGTCCGAACTTCGTTTCTCCTTACTGGCTAATACGGCACAGTGTCCCGGTGCTACCTCTCTCATCACTAGCATTGCACACGGTGGCACCAAGATTAAGCCCATTGACAACGAGCAAGCCAAGGACATTCTCGACGTGTACGAAAGCGCCGCTGCAAACGAATACTATCAAGCGCTCATCGACGACTCGCCCGTCTTCAAACGCTACATCAACCAAAACTTCTACGAAGCCGCCTCCGATCTGGTTGAGAAGAAGATTTGCTTGGTAGGAATTTTGCGCAACAGCGAAATTCAGCTCAACCCGGGTGCAAATTATCAGCTTCTCAAGGGCGACATTTGCCTATACATTGCTCGCGCTCGTGACGTGGACATGATTATCCTTGAGACGGATCGTTTGGCGGCAAGTGCCGAGGCTTACCGTGTCCCACGTGGCTCGAAAAAGCGCAAAGCACCACGGCCTGGTTTTGATGGGTCATCCCATGGAACGGGTCCGGAACCCCAGCCTCAGCCCACTTCCACCTCCTTGCCTGCACCGTTGGAGTCTCGTGAGTCGGATACTTCGTTGCAAAGCCTACCGAACGCCGATAACGCCTCGCCTCAACCCGAAGCAGGCAACAATCGACCTCTATCACCCGTTGCCGAGGTATCAGAGGAGAACTCCAATGACTCGCCGCCAAACCATGAGCATCCTGCGTCGGAGCAGCACCAGGAGGCCGTGCATGAGACGCTTGCGAATCGAGGCCTTTCAAGTGCGGACTTTGAGGTGGTCCATTACCCTGATCCCTCAAGCCAGCTACCCACCATCTCAGAGGCCTCTGGTGAAGGCAAGCGGCTCTCCCGTCAAAGAAGCATTCATAGCGCCTCGGATGACCCCGTGTTTCAGCCTGATTCGCCACATGAGATGCAAGCAGAAGATGACCCCAAGGACTCAGTTGGCGCAGCTTCTGTGCCATCGTCGGGCAACCCGTCGACCAGCAGCTTTGTAACGGCCGCGACTGACCCAGTCGCCCTCCCAAGTGCCTCGTCCTTTGGTAACCCGGCTGTTGTGGCACCGGCAGAAGACGTGGCGAGCCTGATCGAACGAGACACGGCCCTGAGCGATAGCTTTTTCCCTCCTGAGCGCCCGCAGCCAGACCCAGCAAAGGCAGGCGCCATTTTACATCCGGTGGACAAATCACATCACAAGACCGCATCAGCTCCCTCAGACTTTGCGGTCCGCCGAGCTGCAAAGAAATGGCAAAGGGTGAGATATTGACGCCTAAAGTATGATTCGGCTTGGTCGTTTTGCTCACGCCAGTACGCAAGTATAGAATGCCAAAGATCTCGCGCGGCAGCGTGCTCGCACCATGCGCCGCTCCAGCTCCTTCGGTGAGGTGGTTCGCCTCCGCAAGACCCAGAACGACGAGGCTGAGGCGAACATGGATTACATTGTTGTCCAGGTCAGTTTCAAGCCGCTCAAGTCAACATGGGCCATGACTTTGATTTGATTCTTCCATGTTGAATCCTGCAATTCAGTCGGCGCCCATTCACCGTCTCAAAATTGGCCGTGGCAATTTCCACAGGTCAAACTCAAGCATCACGCCATGTATCACGGCAGTCCAGACCACGAGTGTAGGTTGCAGACCAGACCAGCTGGTGTGAGACAGCACACTTTTCTTTTTCAACTTTTGCTCAATCCCCTTTTCCCCGTTTTCGAACATATGCTTAGGCCACTTTGTTGAGTATCACAGTCAGACTGGTGATGCCCGCCAGCTTGTTGTGCGGACTGCACGCCCCATGAGTGATTTGAAGCTCTCCGAGGTGCATCTGCGCGTCCACGCGCCTGTTCAACAGACAAAGCGTTCGGCGCAGAAGGCTGCCAACATAACCTCCGAGTACCTTGAGTCACGTGAAAGGCGGTTGCAAGAGTTTGTCATCGTACAATTGCCGGAAGGTGAAGCCATTGGCAGTGGAATTTATCATTTGATTCGCGTCATGCGAAGCGCCTCGCTGGACCCCGAACGCCTTGCCCCCCTTGTCTTGCTCGTTCGTGACGAGAACAGCATCCCAGAGCGCCTCAAACGGTTCGTCGACGCACGATCCATCAGCCTCTCTGCCAGCGTGTCTGCTGGTTTCTCGCTGTCGGTGCATTTGCACCAGCCTGCAGACATCTGAAATCTGTGTGGCTTGTGACCATTGGGCACAGTGTACTCACAGTCGACTTGACGCCATCTTAGGTTCATGGTCCTGTTTCCCTTTGTCTACTTTTTGGAGGGTAACCTGGACCAGCCACGTTCTTTGCTGCGCGCGTGCCTGAGGGGTGCCAAACTCGTCCTGGTCCTTGCCAACTATGGCGATACTCGTTCCTTGGAAAGCCGCATGATCGATAGCGAGAATATCCTGACAACACAAAACACACAGGTACATTACTCGAGCTATCTGGCTGGTCAGCACGCCGTCTGCCGTCTATTTGCTCGTGCGACGCGCATTTTCTGGCTGGACCTGCTCAAACACAATGACTTTTGTCACATTGCGGAATTGCCCGCGGTCGGCTGTACTGGCGCTCATTGGTGTGCTTGAATTAGGCCGTCTTTCCCCAAGTTGAGGTTCTGACTGAGCTGACGCAGAAAGCCAATGTGCGCTTCATTCGTTTCACAGCCCTTGACCCTGATGACTATCGGCTTGCACAAGGCGAAGGTTGGTGTTTCGTGCTGCTGGCACCACGAACGGTGGGAGTTGAGAGCTGCCAATGGTTGATGCAACAATCAACATTTGTTGACGCGCACCCTATCCGGCTGTACATGTCGCAGGGTTGGCAAGCGAGGATAATGCAGGATCCAGCAACCAGCCATCGGTGCACCGACGCTTGAGCACTGGCTCTCGCCAGCATGCCGCAGGGCTGGGTCTGGCTTCGGAGCCTGAGAATGCCACCATCACTGAGCGGGGTCGAACCCGTGCCGTTTTGCGCGCGTCGGCTGAAGCTGCCTGGCGTACTCGGTTCGTCGCCATGAGCCTAATTTTTTAATGCAAGGTCATGCTGCAAACTTTATCGACATTCACTCTGTGTATGCCACTGTGCGCTATCCCATGCGTCATGACAGCTATGAGCGGTTGATCAAAGGAGCGGGAGGCTACATTTTCCGCCTCTCGTTTGCTTCAGGCAAAGTGTTTACTGCCGGCATGCTTCATTCCCTGCTTTTTCAAAGCTTGCAGCCAGCTAAAAAGCATGTGATCCCCGTATGTCAAGCGCCGTGTCGTTTGCTAAGCCCCTCTCTTCTGACCCTCCGAAAGCCATGTGACCAACAAGACTCGCGCTGCTCGTTACCTGCAACACGCTGGCCTTTTTAGTTTTTTCGCAACATGTTGGGATGTGACGATTCGCCGACACACATCCGACTTGTAACCCTGCAACACGATGTATGTGTGATCGGGCTGCTATATCCGATGCCGTGCTGGCACACCACGTCGAGCGTGTGCCAACTCACTTGCTCGCTCTTTCACTCTGCTTCTCCATTGTGCGCGTGCTCGTGCACGATTGTGGTGTGTCTTGGTGAACCACCATGTTTGCAGCTGCTATCGTACTGGCGGATCAAGGACTATGGCGATGTGTGCCGATACTTCATTCAGCGCAAGCGTGAGATTGTGCTTGGTGTCCAGGTGACGCGCCGCGTTCAAACGCAGATCATGCAACACAACTCGTCAGATGGGGAGGCTGGCAACAATGACAAGGAGAGCAAGGGCCACTCGAGACCCAACCAAGAACGCCGACACCATCATGGGCGCCGCTTGTACATGCGCGGCGACTCGCACCGTCATCATCCATCTGAATACTGGAATATGCACATGCATACGGGGGGTGCCTTGGGCAAAATCACGCTCACCATGCCCAACCCAGATGACGAAATGCCCATCAAACCGGGTGAGAGCTTGGCTTTTTTGCGCACACGCTTGTTCTTGTTCTTGTTCTTGTTCTTGTTCTTGTTCCTGTTCCTGTTCCTGTTCCTGTTCCTGTTCCTGTTCCTGTTCCTGTTCCTGTTCCTGTTCCTGTTCCTGTTCAAGTTTTGCTTATGCATTTGTTGCCGTTTGTGTTAGGGGATCGGGTCTACGTGCTTCAGCGCCGCCACCACTTTCACAATTCAGATCGTGATGGTAAGTGGTGCACACACTGTTGTGGTGACCTTTTGACGGATTGAGAGGCTGTTCCGTGAGCTAGGGCGTAGATGATCGCCCGCGCCTTTCCCATTCACGGGCCAATGTGGTATCGTAGGTGGTGAGAGCGTGAGTGTGCCTCAAAAGGCAGTGCTGAACTGGATGCGGCGTGACAATGACGATAAAACTGGCGACGAGCGGGCCTTGTTGTCAGCACGCAAGTATGCAAGAATTTGGAAGCGAAAGGCGCTCAAGCGATCTCGCTCTATTTCAGACCCACGACACCCTAGCCCTGCCGCATTGAACAACCAAGAGCCCATCAGCCCACGCCGGAGTCGCTCTTCCATGAAAGTGGTGTCTAGTGTCTGATTCAAGCTACAATAACGCCTTCAAATCTTATGGAGATTGCTGGTTTGCTACGGGAGCTTCGTTTTCCCGTGACGAGCTCGTCCATGAATTTACATGTTAATCCATCATGCAATGTGTCTTCATACCACCATCATACTGAAGCTGCTCTTGTGAGCTGAATGCACACAGCTCTTAACAAGAAGAGGAACTGGGGCTGGGACAAAGAGGGAGGCATGAAACGCCCCAGACCTGACCCCGTACCCTCCCAAGTTGTCTTATCATGATGAGAGATGAGATTTGAGATGATGGGAGTAACAATTTTGAAGTTGACGGGGTGCACCGACGCGAGCCGATTGGTACTATTGTAATAAGATACCCACAAGAGCCTGCCGGTATTATATTTTACTCAGGTACCCACACGAGCCGACCGTTACAAATGCTCGTCCCCATCCCCCGCTCAAGAAAAAAAAAAAACATTCACAAGTCGTCAAAAAAATTTTATTTTTTTTTTCGAATTTTTTTGCATCTATCTTGCTTTGATGGAGAAAAATGGCGCTGGCGCCCAAGTTGGGATGGCGGCTGTTGAGCGCCAACCTGCAAGAGTTGCACTTGAGGCACGCTTTGACGTGTGGACAAGCGTTTGGATGGAGCCACTTGAGTCTTGAACCATCACAGGAACCTGTCATTGACAAGGTGGACGCTGCTGCGTTCGAGCCACCCGCCATCACGGACCAAGTTGGTGTGCCAGCTTTTAATGAGGCGTTTGCAACCGTGGTAAGAGGCGGGCCTGGTCCTCGGGCAGTACCAAAGGAAACGCTTCAGGGCGCCACAAGAAGTATTCCTCACCGACATGTCTGGCGGCATGAATCGCACCCACATAGCTGGCTGGTCGCGCCGTCATTTTACGTCATGCTCGGTTACCCAGTGGTCCGGCGGTCGTGTATGCAGTGTTGCCCTTGGAGGGCACCGCACCTGAATTGCAAAATGAGCCGGTGAATGCGGCTCAATTGTCTCCCATCCCAGAGGAAGCCTCGATCTACCATGCTTTGCGCGATTATTTTCAGCTTGATGTTTCTCTGTCTCGCCTTTACGCCACTTGGGCGGCCGCTGATCCCCGAATGAAGGTGGGTCACTTTGTGGCATGCTCGAAAGAACAACGCGGGAGTATCGACTGCCGCAGCTTACCGTGGCACTATTCCCAACGGTTACGGGGACACGTCGACTTTTGTAGACCATTGCTGATCATTTACCCGGCCTTCGGGTGCTGCGCCAGCCACCCTTTGAATGCCTCATCTCCTTCATCTGCTCCTCCAACAACAACATTGGCCGCATCACTTTGGTACGCTGCTGGACGCTGCTCTTGGTGGTGCACCAAGCCTTCCAGGAATTGCACCTCGGGAGCGTTTCTCAGCAGTATTGAGGCCATGCTAATAACCATCATGTTTCTGGACACGTGGTGGCAGATGCTGGACCGCTTGAAACAGCACTATGGTCAACCGGCTGGCCAGCTGGCCACGGGCCAAATCCTGTATTCCTTTCCCACTCTCACGTCCCTGAGTCAAGCTGGCGAAGCTCATTTGCGTGAACTTGGTCTGGGCTATCGGTACGATAAAGCCGCTTACCGTGTTTTGCAAGGAAGGTCTCGAGCGTTGCTTATCCAATGAATTCACGGTAATAGGGCCAAGTTTATTACAGAGACGTGTCAGGCCCTGCAGCGCTTGGGAGGCGAGCCCTATCTCGAGCGTCTGCGAACGCAGCCCTACGCACAAGTGCAAGAGGTGTGTGTGGTTTCTTCTTCACGTCTGTGCTGTTACTTATAAAACGGTTTCTGCCATGTCAAGCATTCTCATTGCAGTTTGCCGCAAGGACAATAGGCTCTCGTGCAGTTTGCCGGGGTGGGGCCCAAGGTGGCGGATTGTGTAGCGCTGTTTTCGTTGGATCAGATTGGCGCAATACCCGTGGACACGCACGTTTGGCAGGTCCGCCCCTGTGCCTGGCAAAAGTACCGTGGTTGTGGAATCTGCACAACCTCAACGGAACTGAATGCGTGACTACAGATTGCGGTGAGGGACATGGACAAGGAGCTGGCTCATGCCCGCTCGCTGACACCCACGATATACAAGCGGGTTGGCGACCTTTTCCGTGCTCGATATGGTTCCTACGCGGGATGGGCACATAGGTATGATCCTCTGAGCTTTTGGTGCTGGATTGATAAGAAAACCCCTCATGCCATAGCCTTCAGCGTGCAACCCTTTGCTTGGCTCACGCATGATGTGCTTTCAAATTGCCGGGTATGCGGGAATGTCTAGCCTGCTGTTTGCAGCTGAACTGCCTGCCTTTGCACCTTGCTTGCCGAGCGAATTAGTAGCAGATATCAAGGCGTTCCGCCTTGCAGAAAAGGCCGCCAAGACGGAGCAAAAGCGTGCTCGTAAAGATGCGCAAGGTCAGCCGGACACCCCGTCGCCGTCGAAGACCAAGTCCATCAAAACCACAACTCGTCGAATGCCTGCCAAGTCCAAAGGCGTGACCTCTTCGCCCAAGCGCCCCGCCCGGCAGAGTCGTGTGGACTTGGCAAGCACCAACGTCGCCACGACTGCCCGCACAACACGAGCTCAACGCCGACGCTAAGGTGTTATGCCTGGCGACCTGTCACTCACAACACACCTGGATCCATCCTTTTGTCTCTGTAAGCTTGCCGAGCAAGCACAAGTCGGTCCTGAGCGACCCGTGAATTGCAAATTGCCAGCATCTCGCCTACCGGCGACTTCCAACCTCGACGCTCGAGACCGCAAACCCGAGTATCGGCGAACGCAGTGAAATTTTCATCATTCAGCAGCAGTAGAAGACGAAGAAGAAGAAAACGAAGAAGAAAACGAAGAAGAAGAAGGAAATTTTGAAGACTCTTGCTGTAGATCAACCAAACCTGTAAAAGAAAATGCAGTAACTTTCAGACTAATATACGATTTGGTTCAATGCCCAAAAACTCTACGAAATTTAAAAAAAAAAAAATTGAGAGAGAGAGAGAGAGAGTGTGTGTGTGTGTGTGGCATTTGAAAGGAGAAACAGGTGAGACGACAACCGGCGACGACGACGACGATGGCGGCGGCGGCGATGACGACGACAAGTGGCGGTGGTGGTGGTGGGACGGTCAGACGGGGCATGGATTTAGGGATACTGACTTGACTGTCAATATGCTAGAGATGCGCGAGCATGGTTGTGGACTAGAGTAGACTCACACTGATGGGTGCATTTTCGGCAGGTTGTTGGCAACCAGCGATATGGCAGCCATTATGCGGATTCCGGATGAGCTGAAGATGGCGCGCGAGTTTGCGCTGCTCGGCAACTACGACACCTCACTCGTCTATTACGAAGGTGTGCCCATGCTGCCAAACGCACAACATCCAAGCTGCCAGCCGTGCCGTGCTAGCAGAGGATATCTTGGGTGCAACCAACTTTGGCTTTTTTTTTTTTTTTTTTTTTTTTTTTGTCATGAACGGGCTCTTCCTCACCCTGCCCCAATCTGGCATCTAGGTGTACAACAGGCCATTTCCCAGCACATGGGCAGCTGTGATCTTGCTTCCCGCGCCAAGTGGAAACAGGTGAGATTCTCCATTTCCCGCCCGCGTCTGCCACAACGTTTTTTTTTCTTGTGTTTGCGTATTTGTTTTGCTTGTGTCTTTGCGCGGCCGGCTGGCTCATCTTGTGGCGTTGTATCGACACACAGGCATCGCTGCAAGTTTCGCAAGAACTTGAGCAAGTCAAGCAAATTCGCACTGAACTCGCTCAGTTTCTCAGCAAGCCCGAGCCGGAAGGTGGGTCCCAACGACACTTGCCACAGTTGAATGGCCCCTCTCACATCATTTCTTTCCCGTTTTCGATGTGACTTGGAATTGTAGCCAGCGCCTCGGCCGCAGATGAGAACGACCCAGATGTGTGGGGCCCGCCCCCACCTCTGGACCGTCCCTCTTACAGCAAGCCCAAAGCGAGGTTTGTACACATCCAACACCACGCTCCTGTGCACAGGCCAATGTTCTCAAGGAGGGCTCCTTCCACCCCGTTCTCGCACAAAGTCAAGACTTGACCTCCCCGCGTCTCTCTCAAACTCTCTCAAACTCTCAAACTCTCTTGCCCCTCGTTATCTTGAACAGCAGGAACCCTCCCAAAACGGGCAACATTCGCGCACCTGGTGTTGCCAATGGTCGCCGCCCCGGTACTGGGGGGTCATCTGGGGGCTCTGGCCGTTCGCGCCCGGGCGACAAGGCTCGCGCCGGTGGTCGATCCACCTCTACCTCTGGAGTTCAAAGCTCTGGCTATGGTCGCGTCCCAGGTGTGTCATTGGACGAGTCGCCATCGTCGCCATCCGCATCTGTGACACACCCTCACGGGCGCCGGTTGCTTCATTGCCACGTTTGATCGGTTTGTATTGGTCTGGTGTAGCTCGCGGTGGGCGCGGTGGAAGTGACAAGACCAACGACCGCAAGAAGGATGACGGCGAACGCAGCAAGCCCAGCTTTGATGCCGAAGGTTTGCTGCTCTCCCGGGCCACGACTTCAAACCAAATTTTTCACCCAGTCACATTGCCTGTTTCGAGCACGGCTCACCCGCACACACCAACGTGATTGCAGCTCGGGGCTGGGACCCAGAATTGGTGTCCATGCTTGAACGCGACATGATCACTACCAACCCCAACGTGCACTGGGATGACATTGCCGGCCATGGCGAGGCCAAGAAACTGCTGGAGGAAGCGGTGGTTCTGCCCATGCTGCTACCCGACTACTTTACTGGCATTCGTCGCCCATGGAAGGGCGTGCTCATGACCGGCCCGCCTGGTACCGGCAAAACGTTGCTGGCCAAGGTTAGAAAAGCAGCCCGTATCCTTGCGCATCATGTCAAGGCATCCTGCTAACCGCCAAATTACCCCGAGTCCAAAAACTACTGTGGGGGCCATTCACACTCTGCCCTGTCCATGCCAGGCCGTTGCAACCGAGTGCAACACAACCTTCTTCAATGTGACCTCATCCACGCTGTCGAGCAAGTATCGTGGTGATGGCGAAAAGCTCGTGCGCCTCCTCTTTGAAATGGCTCGGCATTATGCACCCACCACCATTTTTATTGACGAGATTGATTCCTTGGCCAGCTCGCGTGGCGGTATGTATGTGTCTTTGTGTGCTGTGTGCTTGGAACAACCACGTGTTTGTTGAGTCTCTCATGCAAAGGCCCACTCAGCCCTCGCGGTTGATCAAACACCCGACAGAGAGAGCTGTGTTTCTGCTCTTCTGAGTACCTCCTCACCTGCCTCTCTTTTTACCTCTGCTAGGTTCCAATGAGCACGAGGCCTCGCGTCGCATCAAGTCAGAGCTGCTGGTCCAAATGGACGGCGTGGATGGTGCCACGGGTGACAGCTCAAATGTTGTCATGGTGTTGGCTGCCACCAACTTCCCTTGGCAGATTGATGAGGCACTCCGTCGTCGCCTCGAGAAGCGCATCTACATCCCCTTGCCCTCGCGTAAGTCGGGTGTGGTTGGCATATACTTTCAAGCGAAGAACACGATGCGTAGCAGGCCGGCCTTTGTCTTCCTCACCTTTGTGTCTCCCTGTTACTCTCTCCATGCTGCCCTGTTTGTTCCTCTTATCTTCCTGCGTCTATCTATCTATCTATCCATCTACCGATGTGCCTTCCTCTTCTTTGATCTGGCTGACAGCGGAGGGACGTCGCCAGCTGTTGGACATTAACCTGAAGAGCGTTGAGCTGGCCGATGATGTCGATTTGGACGCTATTGCCAAAAAGTCGGATGGGTATTCGGGTGCTGATCTCACCAACGTCTGCCGTGACGCTGCCATGATGGTGCGTGAGGCGGTACTCGGCCCAGCCCACCCATGCGCACCATCCTCGTCCATACTCTTTCCCTTGTGCTCACACGACACCAATGTTGTTTGGGCGTTTTGCTTTACCTTGCTTTTTCTAGTCAATGCGACGTGCCATCGCGGGCAAATCCCCCGCTGAAATCAAGGCCATGGGTAAGGACAAGTTGAACCTGCCCACCTCGCAGCAAGATTTGGTCGATGCGCTGGGCAAGGTGGCGCCCTCGGTTTCTCCGGTAAGCTTACTCTTATATTACCGAGCAAGGTTTGAGATTGTATCAAAACCGGGACCTATTGCGCAGTGTAAATGTGGCCAAGCTCACCCTCGAATCCATCAACAGGCGGACTTGGACAAGTACGAGAAGTGGATGCGGGACTTTGGATCCACTTAAACCCATTTGAAAGACATCGTCGAACAAGAACACCTTCCGGCAGCTCCCATCAAGACGGGCTTGTTCGCATTTTGTCGTCTTTGTTGTCGCAGTACTTTGCTTTGCTCGCCACCACGTTTTCACCCAACAGCTCAGCCTAAACCACATCAGTTGTGCAGAGGGCGACGCTTTTCGTGCGAATGCCTTTTGAGATAATCGAGAAAAAGATTGGCCCAAGGCAAGAGATTGTCAATTACACTTTCTCTTCTGCCGTTGGAGGGGAGAGAAAAACAAACAAGACATGTCGAGAAGGTGGCACCAGCAAGAACAAGAACCCTGACCTTTCATCGACGCCTTGGCGAATTAGCATGGAACAAGAGCAAACGCAGACACAACAAGAGAGGAGAGCGAGGAAAGAAGTTGATTTGTATGAGGACAGCTCTAAGTTTGCCCAACTGTGGGCCAATTTAGTCCCACTCCTCGTCGTCGGACCAATCCTCATCATCCGAGCCATCATCTTCCGAGTCAGAGCCGTACACGGCAATACGACGAGCCAGGATGGCGGCAACATCCGAGCCACCTGCACTGGCATGGCGAGCTTTTTGGACTTCCTGATGATCGACCTTGTTGAGACGCTTGTTCATAATGGCATCCAAAAGGGCATTGCCGTGGCCACCAGCACCACCCACTGCCTTGGCCAGACTTTCAGGGGCAGGCGGGGGGGCGGGGGGTCCTGGGGGTGGGGGTGCACCCGAGGGGGCCATGCTTGGCGGCGGGGGTGCACCAGGTGGTGCTGGGATGTTGGCCATGGGTGGCGGAGCCGGGCCAGGTGGGGGAGGGGCACCCGTAGGTGGGGCGCCCATGGGAGGGGCCGGGGGTGGTGCAGGGGCACCTGAACCTGGTGGTGGCGGGGGCGCCGGAGCGCTCATGGGAGGTGGCATCACGGGAGCCGGCATGTCTGTTTCCGTAGCGTCATCATCCTCCATGCCCTCGAGGACCAAGACGGGCTTGGCGGTGTTGGGAGGCGGCGGCGGCGGTGCACCACCCGCGCCAGGAGGTGGCGGCGGTGGCGGCGTTGCACCCATGGGTGGAGGAGGAGGGATGTTGGCCGGGGCGTCGGTCGGAGGCGGCGGGGGGATGTTGCCACCCGGTGGCGGAGGTGGTGCTGCACCCGGTTTGGAGGGGGGTGGGGGTGGTGCGCCGGCGGGCTTTTGCGGCGGCGGCGGTGGCGCGCCGGCGGGTTTGGCGGGTGCAGGCGCGTTGGTAGGGGGAGGGCCCATGTCCTGGCCCTGACTCTGGGCTTGACGCTCCAGTTGCTGCTGGCGGAGCTGTTGTTGCTCCTGTTGAATTTGTTGTTGCTTGAGGGCGCGCTGGTCATCGTTGAATTCTGAACCCATGGCTGAGTACTCCTTCTTGGCCACGCGAGCAACTTGGCGGCGCGATGTGGTCTGCTGAGAGCGAGCCTGTTTTTTCTTACGGCGCTTGCGCTTCTTCTTTTGCTCTTCGGTTTCAAGACGCATCTGCTCCACCCACAATCGCAGGAAGAAGCCTGGATCCGTGTACTTTGTCAAAGCAATCTGGTTGTTATCGTTTTGCCATTAGAGGGAAGCCATGGTGAGGCGGGGTGCGAAATTGCAACGCAGACGACAAGAGCGAGCAGGTTAAAACACCCAGTGTGCGAAAAAAAAGGGGGGGGGGGGGAGTAGAAAGAGCAGCGCTAGCGTACCAGGTTGTCATCGCGATAGGGGTTGAGTTTGTTGAGGTCTGGGGGTGGATCACAAGTGCGATACTTGTCAACGAGTGAGCCTGGTTTGGCCATGGTGGAGATGAGGCGCTGATCAAAGGGATGGCTGCGCTGGTAAGATTCGCCCGACATCAGCTCGGCCACGTCTAGGAGAAATGGGGGACAGATGTGTGCAGAGGGCGGATGAAGTGAGGAGGAGGAGAGAGTCATGCTCTGCAAGTAATAGTTTCGGGTTCTGGAGTGGAGGGAAAGCAGCAAAACGGTTCGTACCAAACTTGGTGGGCACCTGGATGGTCGCAACGGACTGGCGAGCGACGGTGAGCCGATTCTCAACATCCGCAGTCCGCTCGGCAATGTTGGATGCAATATCAACTAGATCGCCAAAGATTTCCTCGGCGTGGCGAGCCACATCACCCAATTGACGCAGAATGCCTGAGTACAAGCAGCGTTAAGTGAGGATCAATGGGGGTGTTGTCGAAATTTGGTTCCAGACAACACACAAAAAAAAAAGCGAGGGGGGCGGGGGGGGCGGGGGGTGAGTCTGTAAAGGGGAGCCAAGAGGTGTGGCAACCAACCCGCTAACGCATTGACGGCAACCTGCTGAAGCTCGTTCTTGCATCGTGGCGGCAAGGGCTCACGGCACAGCTGTAGTATCGAGGAAGAGAAACAGCCAAGGCAAGGTGAGCCAACTTTACGAATCTTGATCTTAAAATGTCGAGCTCGTCCAGGCCGAGAAGGGCATGGAAGAGCGCGACAAGATACAAGGCCAAAGAGTCTTGAGCTAGTTCAACACAGACACTCGAGCAACAACATGGAGCTCGGTTGAATCTAGCAGGCTGGGCAAGAGCATAAACACTGACGTGGACCGGTTCAACGGTACGCTGGACGATGGGCATGGTAGCGGTCCAGGCACAGCGCCTGCTTGCAGAAAGTGACAGCCAAAGCTAATCAAAAGCAAGCATCAATGAGTAAATAACACATTACAAACTCACACCCACCACCCCCGCTGCCCTTTTGTCATTGCTCCACCCTGCCCCACCCCCTCCCCCTCGCCGTCAGTGATAGAGGCGAGCAGTGCTTGCCATCCCGCAACGAGACTTCAACCTCATACCCCTGCCCTTTTTTACCCTCTCCCTCTCCCTCTCTCTCTGTCTCTCTCTCTCTCTCTCTCTCTCTCTCTGTCCTTGGTGTCTTGGCCTTTGCACTGGATGCCCTTTTGAGGCCTGATCGAATCTGCGTACCTGCTGTAGCTTCTGCTGCTGCTGCTTCTGTTGCTGCGCTTGTGTTAAATCTCTCTCTCTCTCTCTCTCTCTCTCTCTCTCTCTCTTTTGTTTTCTTTTGTTCTTCGCTCCTCTCTTGTACAGTTGGACACGCAGACCCAAGTTGGACTCCTATGATACTTTGATAGACAATAATCTGTCATTTAAATTCATCTTCTTGGCTTACCATTCGGTTTGAAACTACATAAAGTACTCTAAATCCTACACAAAGTTAATCATTCAAGGAAATTACTCTGCCAAACTTTCAATCGCTGAACCGCTAAAAGTAACGCTTGAATGATTCACAAACACGCACTTGACTTGTCATACTTGTCTGAACAGGATTTTCCATCCATCAATCCGTCGAGATGGAGGCATCAACGGCAGCGGCAGCGCGAGAGGGCCTGCACCGGCTCTCCGAGTTCCATCGCCGCCAGTATGGAAGCCGGTACGTGACTCCTGCTGACTCTGCTCAGCGGGACCCTCGTGTGTCCCCGTGGCTACAATCTTGCCTGACGCTCATCCTCCCACCACGTGTCGTGCTGCTGGGGCCATTGCGAGCAGATGGTCAGACCTGCAGGCGGCGCTGGTGCGCCCCGTCTCCCACGTCGCCCGGCTCAACCGCGCTGGAAACATCGACCGCTCCCGCTCCCGCCTCCTTGATGCTTATCCGGATGCGGAGCGGGTCCACGAGCTGGGCGACAATGTGGAAGCATATCGCCTCCCCGCTGACCCCGACGCGACCACCCCCGTGCCCAGGTCGGACCTGGACCTCTCACCCTCTTTCCTCCGCGGCATGCCCGGTGCCGCCAATTCACCCTTGACCCCTACCCGCACAGGGATTTTGCCCCACCCCCACGTTGCGAGGTTACGGGCCTTCTTGACTACTATCTCATGGACCCTAGCAGCATTCTAGCTGCCCTTGCCCTCAATGTTCAACGTGAGTTTCTGTCACAAACCTTGGCAAGGATTCCCTCTGGCCCCTCTCATCTCAGCCTATGGCCCTCTTGGTCGCAGCGGGAGACACGGTTTTGGATCTCTGCGCTGCTCCTGGCGGTAAGGCTCTCATTCTGGCAGAACAGCTGGACGGCCGAGGACACATCCAGGCCAATGAACGGTGCGATGCCTGCCGCCCATACCCTGCTACCTGCTTTCAACGCACTCAAAGGGCTTGTCGGGTACCATGATCTGACCAGGAAGTTTGTTTGTTTGTGTGCGTGTGTTTGTATTCGTGTCTCTCTGTATGTATGTTTGCTATTGGCGCTGCCATGCCCCTGTGCTCGCTCAGGGCAAGCGGCCGGCAATCCCGCCTGCAGCGTGTCATGATCGACTATTTGCCCGAACGCATCCGTCACAAGGGTGTGCGCGTCACCGGCCTGGACGGCACTCGGTGCGTTTCTCAGTCCAATGTCCTGACGCACATATTTTTCTTGCCGGCCGATGTCTCAAGCTGTTTCCTTGGATATACAGAGCCCGTGCTTTGGGCAAGGAACAATATTCAAAGATCCTCGTTGATGCCCCCTGCTCAAGTGATCGGTGCGTTGGCTGCAATTCGTTGCTGGCAAGCTTACCTCAGCTCGGTATTGTCAGCCAGCTCGGTACTCAAGATCTTGACCGCCTGCCCACCACAGACACGTTCTTATGGATCTTGATGAGCTGGCCGTCTGGTCTCCCACGCGTATTCGTGCCAATAGCAAGCGCCAGGTGCGCCGCCAGTTGACCTTGAGAGACACACACGGGCTCGTTGATGCATTGCCAGCCTGATCCCTCGTGCTGCTGATCCCCCGTGCTGATCGCCACGAAAACTCTGCCCCCGGTGTTTGGAGTAGATTCAACTGTTATGGGCGGCTGCACAGGCCCTGAAGGTGAGGCGCTTTCCACTCGCTGAGCAAAACCCACCACCTTGACTCACGCCTGGTCATTTCCGGCGGTCATTCCCGGTGGTTGCGTAGCCCGGGGGTACGGTGGTCTATTCCACGTGTGCTCTATCTGATATGGAAAACGACGACGTTGTCCGCACAATCATCAAGCGCAGCGGCGGTACCCTCAGCGTCGATGTAAGCCCCCGGCGCCATCTGTTTCATTGACGTTACGCCTTTTCTTTCGCCCCTCATTTCGTGTACGGCGACCACACTGAGTAGAGCACGTGTCCAAGCTGGTTTGCCGAGCCCACCGAGTGTGGCTTTATCGCTCTACCTGATCGCTCTGGTTTTGGGCCCCTGTACTTTGCTCGTCTTGTCAAGTCTCCTGGCAACAGTTTCCGCTTTGATTCGAGCGATTCGAGCGACTCGGACGATTCCGACCAAGCAGAGGCCAAGGAGGATGTCGCTGACGACTAAACCTGCGCCTCGGGCCTGCACAAAACACTGATTGTCAAAGAACCCTTGACGCCCCTGGTCACACCTTTGCGCAACCAATGTCCCCTAAATTGATCATAACTGCTGATGCAAGATCTGTCGCCTGGCCTTTTCTTGCCTACAATGTTCTGTGAACAGCCAGCCCCACCACCGCAGGCGTGAATGCCTTCCGCAACTGCACGCAGTACATGTAAGGACTGTCAACCCATGTTCAAAATCACCCCTTTCCCCACCATTAAAAAAAAAAAGAAAAAAATCAAAACTTGTCTCACCAAGTTTTTCACACACACACACACACACACACACACACACACACACACACACACACACACACACACACACACACACACACACACACACACACACACACACACACACACACACACACACACACACACACACACATCGGATCCGACATCTGCGCTGCCTCCGCCCTTTGTGAGGGAGGGTACGGGGGCGAGCGCGTCAAGCGTCGGGCTTTGACCGTGCGGCATGTCAGTCAAGATGGGATTGTGTGGGACGGATGCTGCAAGCTGGCGGCTTGCGGCAGTGATGTTGGTATGGGTGCTGTCGTACTCCTCTGCATCGACGAGCTGTCGCTATGCCTCGCCTTGGTCGGACCTCGCGCAGTTGCGGGCAGGCAACTTGACCGTGTCCGAGTGGCACGCCATCATCGGTGCCTTTGCCAACGTGACCACCGACACGTACACCAACGGATCGACCAGCAACGTCGGGGGCTACCGCGAGCTCACACGCTTGGCCCCTGATTTCGGCCTTCACGCCATTGTGCTCCAAGCCGAGACTGATCCCCAACGCATCATCATCGCCTTCCGGGGCACGGTTCGTGGCTGATCGTCCATTGCCTCACTTGCCACCGCGGGCGTTTTTGAGCCGTCTGCACATGCTCCCCTGCCTTGATCGTACTTCCGTGCTCTGTTGCCCGCCCTGACCAGCCTGCCCGCGGTTGATCTCTCCATGCTCCGGCAGGATCTCAACGAGAGCTCACCCTCTGGTCAGGTGGACAATTGCGCCGACTGGCTCATTTGGCACCCGTGGCTACAGCCCCCCTCTTATTGCCAAAACTTTAATCGCTCAACCTACGACTACGTGACCAATGCCCTGCATCTGGTAGCCAAGGTGCAGGCACAATACCCCTCCGCCAGCCTGGTGACCACAGGGCACAGTCTTGGGGCGGGGCTCGCTTTCCTGACGGCAATCAACCACTCTACACCCGAGGCGCCTGTTCCAGCAGTTGCTTTTGCTTGTCCTGGTATTCTGGGCTATATGCGTCGACAGCACTGGGTCCCAACATCCGATTCCCTAGCTTGTCTATTGCAAGTTGATGACAGCCAGGATCCAGCCGTCCACTTGACCCAAGTGAATCAGACGGGCGTGTTTTTGCGCTATGACACGGGGCATGACCTCAGCTGCGACGTCTGCTTCAAAAACTCGACGCCCAGCCTATCCCATCTAAGTCCATGGTGTGCTCTCTGCTTTGATCGGCATCACATCTACCGCAACTACCTCAACAAAATTTTCAACAGCACCCTGCCGACCTTTGGCGTCTGGAACACGACCACAAACACAGCATGGTCCAGCTAACAGATCTCAATCTCAGACTGGCGTGTGTTCAAGAATACATGTACTGAACCTGGCTAGATAGTTTACATCCTAGTCCCCACAAGAGTGCTCAAATGCCTTTCGAGCGAGCAGCCTTTCGAGCAGCTTGTGCTTTGAACGTTGCATATGCTTTCGCTGAGGGGCTTGGTTTTCTTTACAACCAACTGCTAACGGATCCCCTCCTACACTCCTGCTTGTTCCTATCTTGTCCTTTTGAATCTCACACCTCCCTCCAATCACAAACAAGCATGCAGTATAAAAACCCACACAACGACACGGGCACACGCACACGCACAGTCACAGTCACAGGCACACGCACAAGCACAAGCACAAGCACAAGCACAAGCACAAGCACAAGCACAGGCACAGGCACAGGCACAGGCACAGCTACTAAGCCTTAGAGTCACGAAATACTTATCCAGCAGTGAGTGGTACATCAACAGAAAAAAAAAATTAAAAAATTCACAAGTGTCACGCACTTTTGTATATTTTTTGATCCTTCAGGAGTCATGAGCACGATGCGGCGTCTCGGGCTTGTGTCACTGACTTTGCTGGGCCTGTTGCTCAGCGAGGGTCATGCGTCCCAGCCGAATATTCTTTTTATCGCAAGTTCAAGTGCTGGGGAGTGATGCGCTGTGGATCACCCTTGCTGAGCCCTCACACACGCCGCGGGCTTCACTCGGAATCGCATCGGACATCTGTAGGTAGCAGACGACTTGGGGTTTGGAGATCTGGGCTACACCGGGAGTAGCATTGCCACGCCTCACATTGATGCATTGGCTCGCAATGGCAAGTTTCTCGCCCTACTTCACCGTGGCATCTGAGCTATCATGCCAACCAAGTGCTGATGGTTTCTTGCTTCGATTCCATGCTGAAGCGCAGGCACAATTTTGGGCCATTACTATGTTATGCACTGCTGCACACCCACCCGCAGTGCCATTCACACGGGCCGGTGCGTTGACTCTGTCACAGCTTGTTGCCTCGGTGCGATGGATGAATCAAACCGTCCAGACTGTCCGACATTCATGCCGCGCACATGCGCTCGCGCTGCAGATACAACATCCGCTATGGCTTGCAAACCGGCGTCATTCCCAACAACAAGCCCTATGGCCTCAATCTCACCGAGGCGCTCCTTCCAGAATACATGCGCAATCTAGGCTATGATACCCACGCTCTTGGCAAAGTGCGGCCCCAGCGCTTCCTCTCTGTGCGCTTGCGACGCGACGATATTTGTCTCCCCAATTACTCACAAACGCACACGCTTTCGCAATCCCCATGCTGCCCCTTGGCCCACAACATCTTGATTGGAGAATGCAGTGGCACCTCGGTTCGCTGCAACACATGTTTACTGCCTCACAACCTCGCGCTCAGCTGTGGCCAATCGCGAGCACTCACTTTGCGACCATGCTCATGGACATCCTCCTTAGGCCTCTATGAATGGGCCTACACCCCTACGTTTCGTGGCTATAATTCGTTTTATGGCTATTACAGTGGCTCGCAGGTCGTGCTCGCGACCTTCTTCCACCCGTCCTTTCTATCCAACTCTTGCCATTGTAAGCGAGTGGCTTATGCACAACACCGCCTTTATCATGGTATTGCAGGACTACTACACTCACAAGGACTCGGGCATCGACTTTCACATTGACAACGGCCCCAATTGTGGTCCCAATTGCTCTCAAACTGATCTCAACGCTACAGGCACCTATTCCACCCTCCTCTACGCTGGTAGGCACCAGCGATTTGCTGCCATCTGTGAGCGAGCGACGCCAACTGGATAGTAATGCTCATATGGTACCCACCCTTCCCTGCTCCTCAACCAAGACCGAGCTCGCCAGATTATTGCAGCGCACAATACCAGCAAGCCTCTGTTCATGTACATGGCCTTCCAGGTGAGAAGTATCACGAGGACACGCCAGGGCTGCATGCTAACAAGGAGAAACTAGGTCGTGCCTTCCGGACCTCATTGGGTGTGCTAGTCCGTCCACTGTCCTATTCAAGCACCGGCCTCATATGTGGCACCCTACGCACACTTGGACCCCAACCGTCAAGTTTTTGCCGGCATGGTAGCGGCCATGGACGAAGCCATTGGCAACATCACATCGGCTCTTCATGCACGGAGCATGTTCGACAACACCTTGATTATTTTTACCACAGACAACGGTATTGCTACTCCCGTATCTGCCAGCATCTTCCCGGCGCACAGGAAGCGCGCCTCATGCCCAGTGCCTTCTTTGTCAAATGCGTCATGCTAGGAGGACCAGTGGGGTCCCACAATGACAAGCCACAAGGCATTGGCTGTGCCACAGGCTCGCAAAACTACCCGCTGCGAGGTGGCAAAGGGGCATACTTTCAGGTATGATGGCGCCGATAGGCAAAGAGAAAGAGTGAAGGAGACTGGCAGACACTGACAAGTGATTATCCGCCTGCCTGGTCGCATCGTGTCAGGGTGGCGTGCGTGGCACAGCCTGGGTGCACGGTGCACAAGTCCACCCAGCCTTGCGCGGCACGACAAACTACAACCTAATGCATGCAGTCGATTGGTTGCCTACGCTGGTGGACCTGGGTGCCATCAATGGCAGTCTTCCAAACTGGCACAAGCCACTGGATGGCGTCTCCCAGTATCCAATGCTGTTTGAAAACGCCGGTCCTCAACGAGAACACGCCCTCATCAACATTGAGCGCTCGCATCCCACCACAGCCCCTTGCCAGGGCCCACAATGTAGCCCAACGAGCCCCGCCTGCAATGGCGTGGGTCAATATGCGGTGATGAAGGGCCGATACAAGCTACTCCTGGGAGGGGGTGGTCTACCCAACAACTGGTACCACGACGACCACCCCTACAATGGCACCGCACCAACGCCTCAGGACCAGTGCTTGGTTGCGTGCTGCCAGGACTGCTGTGATGCCGTGCCGGCCATCCAGCTGTATGACGTCCTGGCCGATGAGGGTGAGCACTACAATCTGGCCCCAACCCGGCCCGACCTGGTAGCGGACCTCATGACCGTCGTACACCTGTACAACACCTCCACCTATGTGGAAGCCCTACTGAATCGCATCCCCGTCAACACCAGCTGCCCATATAACAACGCTCAAGGCATTCTCACACCCTGTTAAGGCAACCAACATTATTGATTGAGAAATGATGACAATATCAATGCTCCCTTTGTTTCATATATTTGATTTATTGTGCCACAGTCATTGGGGCCTCATTAGCTCAGTCGGTAGAGCATCAGACTCTTAATCTGAGGGTCACGGGTTCGAGACGACTGCACGACCTCCCCGTACGCATTACAATCGCTTCTGATTGTGATGCGGGCATGAGGCTGAGTACCCCTTCTTTTTGCTCTCCTCTCCCTTGCTTTTGGCAACGCTGCTTTTATGCTGTCCCCCTTCATGCTCGTCGTGTGGGCGCTGTACTGTCTGTGTTGATCATGGGTTGTTTTTGCTTTGCTGCTTCCTGCTACCTGCGGTCATGTTCGACCTGTTTTTTATTGCTTTGGACAACCACTTTTTGCTCAGTCACACAGCTCGTTCATCAATCAATGTGAGGTGGCTGACCAAATACAAAGTCAGCATGACACAACGCCATTTATATGTGCTATTTCAACTCACAATAACATCGGGGCCTCATTAGCTCAGTCGGTAGAGCATCAGACTCTTAATCTGAGGGTCACGGGTTCGAGACGACTGCACGACCTCCCCGTACGCATTACTATCTTTACAGCTTGGAATGCGGGCATGAGGCTGAGTACCCCTTCTTTTTGCTTTTTTTTTTTTGTGGTTCAACTGGGGTGGTGTAGCTGCTTCTTGAGGCTCGCAAGGCGACAACTACGGGGAGGTGGTGGACCGTGGACCCGGGGGGCACGCGACCCAACCAGTGTGTGCCTTTTTGCCCAATGGTGGGTGGGGTCATGATGAACTGTCCGCAGCTGGAGAAGGGCTGCTCGATGTTCTTCTCAATGCCAGTTATGGGCAAGAATTTGATGACTACATCTCCCTGCCCCAGTGCCGGCTGTGATTGAGCGTGCGACCGTCTTTCGTTCAGGTTCAGGAACGGGGTGGAGCAAACGACATGTCGACCGACCGTATCATTGAGGAATGGTTCATGCACATTGAACCGACCGCGTGTTATGATAGACGCGTGTTATGATAGACGCGACCCACCTTGCGTTGGGGATGATGTGCGAGATGTGGGTCCTTTTTTTTTCCCACACTCATTCATGTGCTGCTCAAAAGTGTGGTGTCCCGTGCTTCCGCCAGCTGTACACGTGCTCGAAAGGATCCAGCGGGGAAACGTGGAAGCATGTGGAGGTTACATGTGGATTTAGATCAGCAGTAGTCATCGGGGCCTCATTAGCTCAGTCGGTAGAGCATCAGACTCTTAATCTGAGGGTCACGGGTTCGAGATGACTGTTCGACCTCCCCGTACGCATAGCAGCTGCCATTCGGCTGTAATGCGGGCATGAGGCTGAGGAATACCCCTTCTTTTTTGCTTTGCTCTTTTTGCGCTTGATTGACTTTGGCTGCCCTGCGCAGCTCGCTCGCTCGTCATGTTATTCACTTGCTTGCCTGTCCCTGCCAACGGGCTCGCTCACCTGTCCACAAGCCCCCTTCATCCCGACCGACAGGTTCTACCAAAACCTGAGCAAATGGTGCTGCGGTGAACTTTTTGTTTTCCAAAGGTAGCGGACGTGCACGTGTGTGACATGTGAAGTGTTGTTGCCTATCTATCGTCTTCCTTGAGTAGGGGAGGCAGCAAGCAAGGTGAGAGAGACGGTCCTGAATCTCTCTCCTCTCTCTCAGTCTCACGTGGGAGGCTGGCCAATTGAACATGCTGACAATTCTCATTCAGAGCCTTTCAGAGTCATTCATATGTGTTATTTCAAATCACAATAACATCGGGGCCTCATTAGCTCAGTCGGTAGAGCATCAGACTCTTAATCTGAGGGTCACGGGTTCGAGACGACTGCACGACCTCCCCGTACGCATTACAATCTCTACAGCTTGGAATGCGGGCATGAGGCTGAGTACCCCTTCTTTTTGCTCTCCCTTCTCTTGGCAGAGCTTTGCTTTTGCTCTCCCTTCTCTTGGCAGAGCTTTGCTTTTGCTCTCCCTTCCCTTGGCAAAGCTTTGCTTTTGCTCTCCAAAGCTTTGCTTTTGCTCTCCTTTCCCTTGGCAAAGCTTTGCTTTTGCTCTCCCTTGGCAAAGATGCTCGCTTTTTCTGCGTATGCTTCTCCCTTGCCTTTGCAGACACAACCCCCTAGCCAAGCAAGAATGACTTTTGCTCTCCCTGGCGCCTTCCTCTACCATCTGACTAACCAGCAGCACAACACAAACATAGCAAACAAAAAATGGCTCAACTTCTGTTGACAGGTAGAACGAGGAGTTGCGCGACAAAAAATATACAGCCCTACACGGGACTCGAACCCGTGACCCTCAGATTAAAAGTCTGATGCTCTACCGACTGAGCTAGTAGGGCAGCCACTGAACGTGCAACCGATAAACTCATATATATTCCATTATTGTCTCATTTGTTTCAAAAATGCTGACAAATCATTGGGTGATGGACTGACCTCAACTTTATGTGTCCCTGGGACTTGTTCATCGGATGGTTCATCGGATGGCAGGCAAGTGGAGCACCTCGTGAATTGGCATGAGCGTGTGGTGTGATTGGGGTCAATTATGGTGAGAGAGTTGGCACAATGCTCGCGCAATGGATACGGCCGGGCTGCTGCGCAAGGTGGCCATCGAGATCGCACCACCACGACAGGCCTATGGGTCTGGGATCGGAAAACATCGCCAAGCGCAAGCAGGTGGTGTGGCGCCATGTTCTCACCCTAACTTAAGCCATGCAGATGGAGAGGGTGCAGCTGGCAAACTGCTCAGCCACGTCTACCTCGTCGAATATGCTATCCAAGGATGTGATGTATTGGCCGGCACCGTCGACTACGTATGTGTCCGCCTGCTGCCAGGCAGCCGTGCAGCCCTGGCCTATCGAGGTGTTGGTACCGAATAGCGTGACGCTGACGGCTATTTGTGCCTCGCAGTAGATGGGACTGGCGGTGGGCGCCGCGTTGGTGACGTTGGGTGGCAGGTTGATGGCCCGTGCTGCGATCGCGGGGCCCACTTGGAACGAAGCCGAGTGCCCGCACCCAGGCGTTGGTGCGAAAAGCGTGTTGAAGAAGGCCACGACACCAGCTGTGCCTTGATAGCGAGGTGTTAACCACGCGGGTGCCGCAATCGATGCGTTGCTGGAGAATCGCTTGGCCAACTCCACGGCCGTGGCATTTCGTGCGCTGTCAGAATGGTCGTTGTAGCCCTGCTCGTTCAGTGCATAAATGTCCGCCAGCAACGGCGTGCACACGCTCGTCGCTGATCTCACTGGTGCTGTCGCTGGTGGTGTGGCACGTGTCTGCGGTCCGATCGCCAGTCCCACGCCGACTAACACGCTCAGCACCGCAATCGCCTGCCTGGTGTACCTCGGGCTGTTTGTACTGGCCATGTTGGCTGGTGTCTCTCTTCGAAACGTTCTTCTCGTTCTCGTTCTGGCCCACGTGTATGTAAATTCTGGTCCGCAAGACACGCCGGCCCCGTCAACTGTCGGAAACTGCGCGATATCGCGCTCAAAAGTTTTTGGTTTTTGATTTTTTGATCAAGAAAGTGCATGACATCCGCTTTCTGTGATTTTCAGCTAATTTTACGCCTTTTTCCGGTTAATTTCCGCGAATTTTCGTGTCTTTTCGTTGTACCCCTGTTTCCGTCCCTCCTGAGGCGCGCTGAGGGTGGTGGCTGGAGTGCAGGGCACTTTGGTTTTTGCGTCTGTTGCTCTGGCTCTGTTTCTCTTCAGCATGTCACGTCGTACGAACACGATCCAGTTTGAAAGGAGCTCGTGTCACTTCTTTTATGTTCTCAACTACATCACGAACCAGGGGTTAGTACTTTCATCTCTGTGTTGCTCGACATGTGGAATAGAAACCCTTATCAAGAATCAAAGAGACGAATGGGTGTGCTACTACACTCACAAGAAAGAGCGCAATAGACATGTGTAATATGCATGTGATTAGCAGGGCCAGTGAAGAGGAGCAATATCCGAGTCGATTGCCAGAAGAGAAAAGTTACTACTCTTCAACCATACGACGCAGCTCACAGGCCTGGACCCCGGCCCTCGATGGCTTCGACGCGTTCCACAATGCCGTCTCGCACAAACACCATGAAATCGAACATATTGACGGTGGGGTCGCAGTGGCCTGGAATGAGTCGCAGCAAGGTGCCCACCTGGGCGTCAGGCAGGGCACCCGAGTCACCCAGCATCAAGACACCGTGTTCGTCGCCACCATTCTGATAGCGCACCTAAAGGTAGGTGGAAAAGCCGGGCAGCATGGCACAGAATTATCACGGCCCGTTCCACCCATCAATACAGGGGCAAGAGGCAATCCGGGTAGAGCTTACCCGAGATTCATCAAACGCCACACCCCGTCCAGCTGCCTGCGTGGCCGTCTCATCGACAACGGTAGGCGGACCCGAATCCAAGGACACCGCCTACAACGGCACCATGAGCTACACGCAAACACCGTGCTAGATGGACACACGACCCAGAACTGTTCGCGCGCGAACATGCATGCACACACAACCATACGCACCTTCATGCCCGCGTCCACGACCAAGCGATCAGGGTTGGTGTGCGACATGACGGTCGTCAACACAAAGAGTGCATGCTCAAACTGCGAGACATGCCCCCCACCCTGCGGTCTCGACGCATCGCACGCACACTCGAGGTAAGTCTGCAAAGCCAAAGATCGGGACGAGGCACATTCGCGACCCAAGACAAAGAAAGTGTCACAGACCTCGGCAAGGTTTCGACCATAATCCGCATCCATAAACATGAAGGAGCCTGCGAGCAAACGACAGAGTCGCATGAGAGAAGCGAGGCGCAACCTGTGGGCCGAGACGGAGACGGAGCCAAACCACTGACCAGCCTGCACTTCGGTATGGACGCCGCAGGTGCCCTCAAGCATAAAAGTGCCAGTACCACACCCTATAACACCGCCATGTTAGATTATCACGAGTCCACGACAAGGAGTAGATCAGTTTCGCGGTCCAGCGCCAAGGGGGTGGAGGTAAATCGCACCGCTGACGTCGGGACACGGCAGCCGGGCATCAAGAAGGGTTTGACGGGCAGCTCGAGCCTTTGCCGCCACCTCATCCACAAGCCGCTGTCGGTCAGCATGCGCACGCACATGTTGCAATGCACCCTACAAAGCACGAGTGTTCGAGCCGGGGGGGGGGGGGCGGGTAAGCGTGGGTCGGTAGTGTGTTTATTCGGTTGCAACCAGAGGTACGCGTCTTCAGGCGACCTTTGAAGCGACTGGCACAAAGGGAGAAGCAAGGCGCCAACCTGGTAGCACTGCAGGCCACGGAAAGTCAGATCTGGGTGCTCGTCAATAAAACGGGCCAACTCGAGCAACACGGGCGAGTCATGATCAATTCCACAGCTACGAACAAAGCACGGCCCGTGAGAGTGTGCGGACGATGGCCATACAAAGGCAGGGTACTGCAGCGTACCGGTTTTGTCCGACGTTCACTTCAATCCAGATACCCAAGCGAACGGCGGCCAGTCGGCACTGCTCAGCCACCTCGCGTAGGTTGGACATGTCATCAACAAGCACAGACAGGGTTTTATCCTTGGAGGCTGCTTCCTTGGCCTGCGTGCGTAATAAACGGTGAAGTCGGGGTGCAATTTGAAAGCCACAAGCCAGCGGACGCGCGAATCAACATCCGACGTAAAATAGGTTACCAGGCGCATGAGGCGTGCAATCTTGGGCTTGCCCACAATTTCGTTGGTCACCATGACATCCTTGACCTAAGGGGAGAGGAGGGGGAAGAGGGAGCCAGGCAAAGCCCCACATGACAGCGTCAGTCTTGCCGTGCCTGGGTGGCCATTTGACGGGGCGAGCACCGTGGCCTCGGACCCACCGAAGAGCCGGCAAGGATGGCTTGGGCCTCGTCCAGCTTTTGACAACACACGGCCGCCTGAGGTGCGGAAGAGGGCCGGAGCAAGAGTCACACAGAAACACAGCCGCAGGTTGAGAGAGAAGCAGCGAAGAGAAAAGGAGTATGATCAACACGCGCACGGGGAGCTGGTGTGTAGGAGCGGTGGTAGGGCCAAGGGTCACAACCAGAGGCAGAGCCTACCGCGCCGTTTTGCAGCTGGAGGTCAACCAGGTAGGGCGTCTTGTGGGTCTTGGCATGTGGGCGCAGACGCATATGCGGGAATCCAGCCATGACCTTGCGCATCGTGCCAAGGTTGCGCTCCAGCGCGCTAGTGACACCAGTGACGAGCGGCGGCGCATGAGCGACCGGATCCATCTTTGACCACATCAAATCTCGAGCCGGGGGGGTGGGGGGGGGTAGCCAGC
Organism: Monosiga brevicollis MX1; assembly: GCF_000002865.3. Classification (NCBI taxonomy): domain Eukaryota; class Choanoflagellata; order Craspedida; family Salpingoecidae; genus Monosiga; species Monosiga brevicollis. The sequence continues at coordinate 257,167 of NW_001865063.1, forward strand.
ATCTCACGTCATATCAACAAGCAAAGCCGGCGTATCAATCTCGGCCAGCGTCATGCCGGGCCGCACGGCACATTGCAACACCCGCTTGGCCATGATGCCCCCCTCCCCGTCCTCTCCCCACAACGCGGACGCGCGACGACAAAACTGTGAGTCCCCAGTGCCAGTGCAGCCGTGAGAATCGAGAGAGAGAGAGAGAGAGAGAGAGAGAGAGAGAGAGAATGAATTGGTGAGAGAGAGAGTGTGTGAACGCAATTTTACTGCTTTTGACGTTTCTCTCTCTCTCTCTCTCTCTCGCGCATTTCTCTCTCTCTCTCTCTCTCGCGCATTTCTCGCTCTCTCTCTCATCTAGACACTGACGTCGACACTGACGCCGAGCTCTGCCTGCATTGCTTCTTGAGCTCGTCCTCTCTCTCTCTCTCTCTCTCTCTCTCTCTCTCTCGGTGTCAGTCTCAGTGCCTTTCGCCCGTCCGTCCGTCTCTCTCTCTCTCTCTCTCTGTCTGTGTGTGTGTGTGTGTGTGTGTAAGAGAGTCGATTTGTGGGAAGAAGAAGGGGCGAGTCGCGGCGGGGGTGAGTCAGACCAGCGAGATGGCGTTGCTCGTGCCATTGGATGCGTGGGGCGCGTTGACCATCAATGATGATGGTCTGAGTACGCTGACGACGCGGCAGCAAGAGGCCGTGGAGACACAGCTTGAGGATGAATGCTTTCGCCCCGTTCTCGCTGACCCAGAGGTTCAACCACGGTACGTCGTTCAGAGGACGGCCGCCTGCTACTGCTTCATCTGGCGACGCCAGCGCATCTCTTCTCATGTTTGTCTCTCGCCTCGCCTGCAAACTTATGCTTCCACTCGGCCTCTGCAACGGCGTCCTCAAAAGCCTGTCACTACAAAGCGAGTGGCTGATGCTGGATCGCAGGCGCCATATTGGCTTCTTGCGGAGCGGGCTGGGTCAGCTTGGAAGTGGCTACCAGTGTCTCGATGCCAGCCGACCCTGGATCATCTATTGGTGCTTGCACGGCCTCTCCCTTCTCGGATACGAACCCAACGAAAGCGAGCGCACACGGTAAGTTCAAGTCACATTCGCCCTCTAGCTTTGAGCAGCCTTCCCCGCACACGTCAATGGAATGGAGAGTCTAAAACCCTCTCAAGAGGTTCTCATCCTTTCCCGCGTCTTGGCCCAGGTGCATCAACACACTGCGCCAGTGCCAAAATGCCACAGGTAGGCAAACTGGCCTTGGGTTCTGGGGTGCCCACACCGGCATCAAGCCTCAGCCATCGTGATCCTTCCCCTGCCCCATGGATACCGTCAACAGGTGGCTTTGGTGGTGGTCCAGGCCAACTCTCTCATTTGGCTCCCACATATGCTTCCGTCAATGCCCTCGCTATTCTGGGACCCGATGCCTTGTCCATTATCGATCGGTTAGCTCCCTTTGCCATTCACACTTTCCACCGACAGCCGTGGCCGACAGGCTCATGATCACGACGCACTCGCAGAATCAGCCTACGCAAGTTCCTCGCCGCCCGTAAACGTGCCGATGGCTCCTTCACCATGCACGAGGATGGTGAAGTCGATATTCGGTCAGTCTGTCCTCGACTGTGCTGCATGTCACTTTACCATTGAGCCTTCCGGTCGCCCCTCTTTTCGTTGTAAAAGGCAACCCTTGATGTGGTGGTGGCATGCCTGCTGGTCACTTCCACAGCGGTGTGTACTGCGCGACAAGTGCGGCATTCTTGGCCTGCCTTCCCAAGCTCGACGAGCTCTTTGCCGGTTCAGCGGCTTGGATTGCCCGGTGCGCCACCTCTCCCCTGCTACACACGCCCCATACCAATCGCATGCAGCCTCAACCTTGGCAGCAATGTACTGCTGCGGGCATGAAGACCTTGATATGCCAATGCCTCATCGTCATCTTCCTGCCATCTCGCGCACTCGGGCCAAACCACTACGCGTCGAAAGCTGTCAAACATATGAAGGCGGATTTGCCGCCGTTCCTGGTACGATGCACTTGCCCAGCTGCTTGACTTGCCACGATGACCCAATACCTCTCAGATCCTCACGCGCACGGTCGCTTTCTGCTTAGGTGCCGAGGCACACGGCGGCTATGCATTTTGCGGACTGGCTGCTTTGCACCTGTTGCAAGGCGCGGAGCTCATTGACCTTCCACGACTGGCGGTGCGTCGAACCGGATTGCCCTCCAGACTCTGCTGGGAACGATGCCATCACAGGCCAACTTACCAAGAACTTGGCCTGCCATGCTTGTGTCCTCAGTCCTGGGCCGTTGAGCGACAGATGAAGTTTGAGGGGGGTTTTCAGGGCCGCACCAACAAGCTGGTGGACGGTTGTTACTCCTTTTGGGTGGGCGGCGTTTTCCCCCTCCTTCGAAAGATGCTGAAAGCGCAAGGTGAGTCCTCGGATTGCTGCTACCAACGGGTACCACTCCCGACCCGAAGACCGCGTACTGGCCCACTTCTCATGATTGTTGCTGATTCTGCTTTATGGGGCAAATGTTCACTCACTCTTTGATGAGTAGGGGCTGATCCCGGCTTGCTCTGCTCGGCCGGTAAGGCTTCTTGGGGCAACGCACCAGGTTTTCAAAGAAGCTCGCCATGTTCATCAATAATCCTGGCTTGTTGTCTCGTTGATACGATACTGTAGAGGGCTTGATACACTACGTGTGCATCTGTTGTCAACATCCTCGAGGCGGCCTCATTGACAAGCCGGGCAAGTATGTTCTCCAATTGCCAGCCCAACCGCACGCATGCGGTCCGCAATCATCATCCACATCCACACCCACACCCACACCCACACATACACTTTCCACGTGCCGTCGTCGACTTGAGCCAGAGCACCACATCATGTTTGTGCTAAAGAATTCGTGTTTGCTTTTTTCGGCTTCTTGGTCCTAGGGGACGGGATTTTTATCACACCTGCTATTGCCTGTCAGGGCTTCAAGCTGTTGGCCACCCCGAGGTAGCGCTGAACAGCCGAGCTCGCTCCACTGTCTTGCGTGTATTGCTCAGCTGGTGCACATCTCAAACCTGTGATACCCCGCACCCACCAATTTGCAGCTGATAGTATCCACACACGAGGCCTTCAACATTGCATCCGCAAAGGCACGTCCGATTGTAGTTTTGTTGTTGCTCATCAGGACGGCCAGGCTGACCACGAATCCTGTGTTTGCTTCGGTATAGGCAAAAGCAGCACAAGAATTTTTCGCCAGCCAAACAGCTGGATCGAATTTGTGAAACCCGTGGCGTATTGGTTCAAGTGCTTTTCGCTCTCAGACACTGGTACAACTCATAAGAGCCTGGTTGTTCTGAAGCACGAGCAACAGGCAAATTTAGACCCAACCGAAAATCACTATCAAGTCTTTATCAACCGCATTCCCTTTTTGTTTGATAAAATTCTGAGGAGAAAATCGCGCACAACAACGTGCACAACACCTCACTCACTTCCCCGCAAAAACAAGGCGAAACTTGGCGAGGGCATGAGTGGAAAGGTACGACAGGGCAAGCCAAGCCTGGCCCAGTCACGATAGAAATGTTCCACAGCAAACATTATCCGCAATAAAGATCAACGCCAAGGGCCAATTGGCGGAAGCAGATACTCCGGGCAGATGACCTCGGAGGACGGGCGCGGATCAACAAGAAGAAACACAAAATAAAGACATCAAACGAGAAGTGACCGCGTCCGGCGCGTTACGAGCTGAAGGCCACCGTTTTGAGGTGACAATAGGGGCTGCCCTTCCTGCAAACGAGGCACGCAATGCCATGTGCGCGACAGCATGAGGGTTTGCGGCAAGAGGACAGGCCCACGCAGGCGAGAGCAGGGCGGAAACATACATGTAATGTTGAATCAGAGCTGTGACGGAACCCATCAGGACTTGATCCTCGAGAGCTGTGATGCGAAAAGCAGCTTGACCGGCCACAGGTAGCAGCTCCTGTGGGTGATCATAAAGATGAGAAGATGTCCAGGCTGGTGCCCAGGCGGTGCTCGGGCACACGTACAATCGGCAGATGGTTGGTTTCTTGATCTTGACGCACGTTGCAGCCACGCACGCTGAGTACCAGGCTACAGCTCAGATTGCGGCGACGCTCGCTATCGGGTTGTACCCACCCATAATTCGATGCCGGATCAGAGCAAACCAGGCACAGAGGGCAGGGGAGTGTGAGCAAAAGAGAAGAAACAAAGAGAAGAATCGAGAAAGAAAAAGAAAAAGGGGGACACAGTGAGCGCGCATTTGTGGGAGAGAAGAGTGGCAAACAAGATGGCAGATTGTTGATCACACTCACGCACCTTTCACGAACAAGGAAAGAATGCATGGGAGCCAGGTTGAGAATGGCGTCGGCTTCTTGTGCGCTCATCACACCACCGTACCATCTGCAGAGCAGCAAGCGTCTCAGATGAGTCGGCCTTTGAGCGGTGTCCGGATCATTTCGCAGCCAAGAATTGTCACGCACTGTTGAGCCAGAAGCTCTGGGCCACCAAGTGACGCGGGAGGCATTTCAATGTTCTGGGGCCGCGCACGAGGATTGGCTTGGGCTATTGGAGGTGGTAGCGGGGCATCGGACAGGATAGGGGCTCAGGGTCACGTGTGTACCAAAGGCGCTCATGGAAGAGTCCAAGGAGTTGCGAATCCGAGGCAGGGTGGTGACGGTGGGTGATACCTGCTTGGCGTGAAGCGGCGACGGAGGGGCGAACGGGGACGTTGGGCACGGGGGGTGCTGGCTTGCCTAGGAGCGATGAAATGCAGTCAGGTGAGTCGAGATGGAGGGCATACAAAAAAAGCATGTCCTGTCCCACAGCACGTACGAGCACGAGAGGGGACGGCAGGGGGCGGAGCGGAGCTCGAGGCCTCGACGCTGTTTCGCCGCAAATCTGCCATGGCCTTGAGATTTCCATAGTCGCGGATGGCGGTGCCTTCATGCAAGTTGACATAGGATCTGGCAAGCAGTGGTTCATCAAGTGGCAAGGCGAGAAAAAGGTTTTGTGAGCACAAAGGCAGACAAGCATGTCCGAAAGTTGAGCTGTACGTGGGGTGTGTGTGAAAGCAGTGTTGCGGGGGTGCAGAAATCATCCGACAAGGAGAGGGGTCCCGTTTCCATGCGTGTGCCTGGTGATGTTCCTAGCTCATGCTGTCACAGAGGACGAGAGGGGTGGCAATAGCAAAACTTGAACCGCGAAGCCAGCTTACTCATGGTTGGAGGAAACGTTGAGGCCCTGCATGGCGGCCGTGATGTTGGCACCGGCCATGCTGCTAGGTCTGTGTGGAGGTCGATACGAGGGTTGGCGGATGAGGGCCTGGGAATTCGAATTGATCAATGAAGGGCCCGAGGGTAAACCAACCTCGTTTGAGGCATGGTGTAGGTGTCGTCATCGGCTGTTTCCTCCAGAGCGGCTGACGAGCGGCGCATGGCTCGCGCAGCTTGGGCTAGCGCACTTGATGACGCCAACTGGCAGATGATTGGCAAGATGGGGAGGGAAAGAGGGGTATGGTGAGGCGAACACATGTCTCAAACCATTGCATTCCAGAGGCACTTGACATACAAACTTGCGACCGCGCTCTTGAACTGCGGCATCAGGGTCTTCATAGTCGTCTTTGTCCGAATCGCGACGCCTGTCCAACCCCATTGACACAGAGGGGAGACAGGAAGAACAGGTCATGAGAGACGATATGGCACTTTCATGAGCATGGGTGTCCCATCTGGATGTCAGGAGGGCACCAAGCTGGCTGCCATTTTCTTTTCTTTCAAAGGCTTGCTCGCGTTGAAGCAGTCCACGTGACGACAGCATGATCGCGATGATGACTGGGCATGATTCAGGCTCGTTCAACATACCCCGTAGCACCACCACGCAGACCACCACGTGCAAATGCATCCGCCGCACTGCTCCCTCCAAAACCATTCGTCACGCCGCCGCCATTTCGTCCAGCAGCACCCGCCGACGCCGACGCCGCCGCCGCCGCCGCTGCCGTCCCAGCAGTTGCGCTCAGCGCATCTTGGGGATCTTCATAGTCAGACATTGTGTTCAGAGGGGAGGAAGGAAGTGGGGATGGTGCTAGTGGGAGTTTCAAGGGGATTGTAGAGATGAGGACCGGTTCGGCGTTTGCTCATATCGGCAACAGGTTCACGTTCCCACGTCGTGTTGGATCGGTCCCAATTGTCAGACGATATGACAGCGAGATTTGTCAGATGTTGTGTGTGTGTGTGTGTGTGTGTGTGTGTGTGTGTGTGTGTGTGTGTGTGTGTGTGTGTGTGTGTGTGTGAATCGGCGCAAACTTCCATAGGTCCCGTGATGTGATGGGGCGTATGGAGGTGCGGGTGTGAGGAGTCGGGGGAGACGTGGGGAGGTGAGGGAGTGAGAGGGCGAGGGCGTCAAGACATGGAATTCATTTCAGTGTACAAATCAGGCCTAGCTAGCTAGATACATGAGAAGTGTTCGCACCCGTCTAACCGTGGACACACACGGAGAGAACAGATTAAATGAGACATTGGGGACAAGATCAGAACCGAGGCAAGTCGAGAATCAGAAACAATCATGGGTCAACATCGTCGGTCGCTCCCACAAGGAAGGGGCACAGGCTCAGGTAACCTCGGCCATGGCAAGGACGCAAAAGGAAAAAGAAGAAGAGCAAGTTGGTCCACACGTGACGTTGAGGTGCTGCTTCGCGGTGTAGGCTATGAGGAAAAGGCATTGTCCGATGCGATGCGGGCCATGCTCTTGAGGAGCGCTGCTTGCAACGCAATGAAAAGGCCTGGGTGCTGGCGCTTCATCATTCGATAGCTGTCAATGGTCAGCTCTGCCAACACCGTCCGGGAGACGGCGCATGCATTATACCAACGCCGTTGTTGCAATAAAAACTGTGACAAGGGATGGTAAGCCAGAAGCCGAAGTTCACCAGTCAGTTTGACACAGCGATGTGAAACCAATCGAGTGAGGTACAGGGAAAAAAAAGGCAAGAAATAAAAAGTCCCACTCACGTTCATCTCGCCAAAGACACCCCCCTGGTCGTAGCGCCGTGCGCGTTGTGCCTGCGACAGCCACCATGCATCCCCATACAAAAACATGACACAAAAATTACCATGTAGAACAGCCATCCTGCCATGCAGATCATTGTGCTATTAGGGTTAGGGCATAGGCTGAGAGTATCCTACCACAGAATGCTTGTAGAGAACGACGTCGCCCTGAATGATAAAGTAGAGACGATCCGCCGGGTCACCTCGTCGAAACACCAAGTCACCTTTACAAAACAACAAACGCGCCCATGGAAAGACGAGGACCAAGCACCAAGCAAAAACCAAAAAAAAAAAAAAAAAAAAAAAAAAAAAAAAAAAAAAAAAAAAGACGGCACACAGTATATTCAAAGCATAGTTCAAAGCATGCCGAGCTATGAGAAAATCGAGCTGCGAAAAGCATCTGCCTCTTCAACCTCTCTGCCAACCGTTGCTAGTTGGACGGTCAAGTTCAAAAAGAGGTACCACTAAACATACCTGAAGCACAATGTCGTTCCGTGTAGTACTGTTGCAAATCGTCGTCCGTTACTGTTGGAACACCAACCGGGCCAAATTCCAATGTAAGCGCACAGGGCTTGACGGCATGGACCACTGAGCCAAAGTCAACATACAGCTGGCCAAAGATGGCTCCAGAACGCCATAGGCTTCCAAAATGCCGCGAATACTTGGTTCCTAGTCGCACGCAAGAAGCAGCCAGGTGAGCGCACGCAGGAAGCAGCCAGGTGAGCTTCTCGTTGGCTTGACTCAGCGAGGTTTAAGTCTGGGGCTGGGAAATACATACCGAGACGGAAAGGCGGCGTGGATGCTTAACTTGCAGCGTTTGCAGCAATCGGTCTGCGTGCCATCGTCATCATTCGCATCGTGCAAAATTGCCAACACGCTCAGTGTCAACCGTACGGCATGAAGTTGATCCGTAGGGTCGGCATGTGGAATGCATGAGACGCACCTTCAGCCCACTCCAACCCATGGTCCAACGATGGAAGAGCCAGACAGCCATCAACGGCTTCCACATCATCCACCAGGTGTTCGAGGGGCGCTGTCATTTGACGGCCTGCAGACCAGAAATATGAAGAGCACAACGCGGCGTCACACGGCCTGTCGTTTTATTTTGCGCCCGGGCGCGCGCCGCCTCTTGTCGTCCTTCAGCAGCCGCCATGGACGTACCCTCTTGTCGATCTTCGTTGTCCACATGCAAAATATCAGGCTCTGGTAGCACCTCTTGTTGCACCATCAGCCGCTCAATCAGCTCACTCATACCTATGCCGGGTCGCAGCAAGCTCAGAGCACGCGCCTTTGGCAATTGAAAAGACTTCCTGTAGGCCCCGCCGGTTTGAGTTGAGCCACTTTCAGCACCCACCCGTAAACACCAGCGTGACATTGTTGCGTTGAAGGCGCTGGCGCAGGATCATGAAGCAGCTGCGAATGGCCGTGGCATCAATGGCCGTTACGCTAGAAAAGTCGAGGATCAAATAGCGCGTCGCCACCAGGCCCTCCCTGGCGTCAAAATGACCACACCAGCAAGGGTAAGTTGCCAAGACGCCAGCACGGTTTCGCCAACAAGGACCAGCACCCAGGCAGCAAGCATCATGGGTTCATACTCACCGCTTGGCCCAGGTGTGGGGGCGATAGTAGTCATCAGCTTCGTGAAGATAAGCCAGGTCCTCATTGTCGCCCAGCGTCAGCAGAGGGCTCTCCTGTTCGGCTAACCTCGTGGCCATTGGGTCTGGTCGAGCCAAGCCAGAACTGCTCTGCTGCTTGCGCAGCGGCGAGCGTGGTTGCGAGGAACGCGATGCGCTATCGTCCAGATGACCAAGGTCAGGTAAGGGGCTCTCCGGGGGAAAATCCTCTTCGTCGTCCTCCTGCACCTTGTTTAGCGCTGGCGGTGGCGCCTGACTCATGCGTCGCTGAATCCTGTCATCAAAACCCAGGTTTCAGGCATAATTGCTCATCAGCTTTAAGGCGTTTGGGTGGAAAATCACGTCTCGAGGCACGATATTTATCGGAAGAGTCGCGCAAGCTCGCACTGAGCAACTTACAAGCGGCCAGCCCGCACGAAAAAGTCGGCGACAGACGGTTTTCGCGCATAAGGCTCGGACAAAAAAGTGCGAACAACCACTCGGCGTTCAACTTCCTTGAGCAAACCCACGGCCTTGCCAAAGAACACGTGTCCAGTCAAGCGCATGGCCACAATGGCTTTGCCGTGCCGCGAAAGTTGCTGTCGTTGGCGAAAACCACGAATCACATTGCTGCGGCAGCGCAGCTGGTGCAACACGAACACACGAACCATGCATTGGGGTGAGAATGACGCTGTCGCAGTGTGCACCAAATGAATGTTCTGGCTTGTGCAGGCACACCTTCTCAGCCGTGGGCTCGCGCGAGTACTGAAAGATGAACACGACCAAGCAAAGGCCAATGCCGCACAAAAAGCCGTACTCCAGATTGTTGAGCGCCACTGTACCGCAATGGCAGGGGGTGAATCAGTCATGCTATTGCAAGGTTTTTCTACTTTACAGGTTCGGGGTAGCGGGCACAGCGGATTGAGCGTGACATACCGATGGCAATCAGCGTGCCCCATACGATGATATATTCCAGAAGCGCCACCATCTTGAAGCTTGAAATGAGCCAATCAACCATGAGGTCGAATCCAATAAACACCTAGCCGCACGAATGCATCAAGTCTCGAGATGAGCTGCGCGGGTCCCAGCCTGCTGCCATCTCACATTTCCACCGTACCCACGCCAGTGACTGCGAGGTGACTCGGGGGTCAAACGGATATTGACACGAACCAGGACCGAGCCGAAGAAGAACTTTGGCATGTAGGCTAAGAGGGACATGGGCAGGCCAAACATCAAAAGACAGGTCAGGATGATGACGACGCCGTTGAGCTTGCTGTTGACACCCTACGTGAGAGAGGAGCCGAGGTCGCGCGTTAGATGCTGCCCGCCGAGGGGCCAAAGGTGGTTAGTCATGCTAGACAAACCGCGCGGCAGGTCAGAAGGGTCTGGCTAAAAATGTACGAGCCTGATGGGGCCAAGGGCAAGAACGAACAGGCGTGAGCAAGTGCATACGACATGGAGGTGAAGAAGGAAGGACAAAGTCTCACCGGTTTGCCCTCCAGTAATACCGGAGAAGAAATTGGAAAGACCAACAGTCTTTAATTCATGGTTAAAGTCAAGTGGCGAACCCAGCTCCATTTGGATAGCAGCAACGTCCAAGCACGACGAGAAGGCAACCACGATGTACTAAAAACACCGCCAGAACATCACGATCGGATCAGAAAAAGTGAACATCAAGCCAGGGCAAGAAAGAGAAAAACCGGTGGTTTTCGCCCGCAGATACCAACCATGGCGAGCCAGGTTGGCAGGAGGGAGGGGATGACATGCCACTTGACATCGGCAAACTTAAAGTCATTCCACCTTCAGCGCAAAGGATGAATAGCACAGCATGGCGGTGAGGCGGTGGCCTCGTGGATCAAGACGCGACATGGGTGGCTGCAGCCATCACGGTAGAAGTTGTGCAGCGAGTCGGGTTGAACTGACGTGTCGTAAAACTGCGTGGGCGGAGAAGTCGGCGCCACCCAGCCGCTGCCGTTGAAAGCACTTCGAGCTTCCTGTGTCGGATCAAGCAGACCATTTGCACAGCAAGATCAAATGGTGCAAGGTGTGGGCGGCGGCAGCGCGGATCAAGTTGCGGGTTGGCATGCGCGCGTTCTTCGGGGGGTACCGTGAGAGAGGTGCTGGTACAGGCCAGAACAATGTAAAAGCCGACAGGAATGGCCACCAGGCAGAGTGGCAAGGCGGCAAAGTGATTCACGGTGCGAGACACGACCATCAGCAAAAGGCCACAGGCCAGTCCTATGGTAAGGAAACACCATGCATCATTACTTCAAAGTGACAAAGCCAAGATATGGGTGGGGCTTGTAGCCCAATTTGAAGAGCAGGGACCACCAAAAGGGTCGAGAAACAAGTTTGAGTGGGGCATACCAGGGGCTAGAAGAATGCCAATGTCTGGCTTGAGCAGCTGACCCCAATCCATGACGCTATTGAGCGTACAATCGGACATGAGGGCCAGTCCAGCTTGCAGGCTATAAAGTCCAATGTAGCTCAGGTAGCCGCCGACCACTGCCAACCAAAGGCCGGGGCAATTTAGCGAGAAGGGCGCTCCATGAGTGTCTCAAAGGAATGAAGAAAAGAAACCAAAAAAAAAAAAAAATAGAAAAAGACAGAAACATACCGGGCATGGGCAGGTACTGGACAATGGAGGCCAGTTTGAGAGAGCCGGTAATGTAGAGGGCAAGGCCAAGTAGCGCAGTTGAGAGACCAATCCACACCAAGGTGGTGGCCAAAATCTAGAGTAGCCGGGCATGTGTTGATTGTGTGAAGCAGGTGTGCAAAAATGAATCAAAACGTGGGCGCGCCAGAGGCTATGAACCACGCATAAATGGGTACCTACAGCATGTGCTTCATGGCCCTCATTCTGGAGCTGGGTTGCAATGCTGGTTGCCATGGCCGAGAGGAAGATGAGGCCCGCGTCTTGGACTTGGCCAATGGCAAAGGAGAGAGAGGAGAGAACGGTGAAGCACGTCTAGGTGTTGGCAGCGACAACGGGCCAGGTGATTGCATGAGAAAAGGGACGAGGTGGATCGTAGAACTGTCGGTGCTCATACAGTCGCACAGAATGGTGCAAAACAGGGTTGGCGAGAGGCTTTGTACCTGGTGCACGACCGAAGAGAAGAAGACGAGCTTGATGAGGGTGGGGAGGTACGGTTTGTAAAACGTGTTGCTAAAGATGATTTGGGTGTCTAAGGCCGGCCGAGAGGGTTGCATTGAGGCAAGACCAGGCAGTTGTGCCGCCAGCTGAGGGAACACAAATAGTTTTAATGTGGGACTGTCTTCGTTTTGTGCGTGCGAGTGGCAGAGGGCATGGACGCTTTGTCGTACAGGAGACGACGACGGGAACAATGATGATGGCATTGATGATGCCAAAGAGGAGGGCTGTGCCTTGTCGCTGCCAAAAGGACTGGGACGGGCTGGCCAAGGAGCTGTGCAGCTCAATGTCCACGGGTTCTTGATCGGAGGTGGCTCCATACCCCTTTCCACCGCTTGGACTGTCTGATCCGCCGTGCCGGTGGGCGCTTGGGGCAGCTGGATCTTCAGAATCCTGTTCCGCTGGGTCATCAAAGTGGTGTTTGGCCAGGAGAGGGTCGTGGACGTTGGATTCCAGGTCCTCATCATTATCATCCATTGTGCGGCTGTTTTGGAGGCTGCCGGCCCAAGAGGGCCGACTGAACCAGGAGCCATTGTTGCGGAGGCTGGCTGGGCCGTGATGACGGGCGGCTGGTCGTGGGGGCACAGCAATGTGGAGGCTTTCCGCATCGGTGGAGCGGCCAAGCATGTTTTTGCTGGTTGGTTTCAATCAAGGGGGGTATTGCCTGTGTCAGCGAGAAACCCAAGACGCTGGCAAAGCAGAAGATGGCGATCCGGCTGGGGTGCAAGACTCACGCGTGGTGATCGGGGGTGTGGGCTTGCTCAGCGGCGTGAGCAGGGCGACGAAGACGGCCAAAGGTTCCACGGGTGTATGGGGACATGACGGGCAGCGAGGCTTTGCTAGGGCTCAAGTTGGTCTTGAGGGAATGGGGAGGGGCCAGGCGTCGATGGCGCAGGCTGGTGGTGGCGATGCCAGCTATGCGCAGAAGAAGAAGAAGGGGCACAGCGGGCACAAGTGATGGAGAGGCGGTGGTCATGGTCAGGTGCGCGGGTGGGAGAGGTGAGATCTGGCATGCCAAGGGCTACAGCAAGGAGCCAATGCATCAAATGCGCGTACAGGTGGCCGGGGAGGTGGGCTGCTGGTACTCTTGGCTCTGTGAAGTATCTTCAAACTCGAATTGTTCTATGACCCCGGCAAGACCGGGATGAGAGAGTACGAAGATGGGGTAAGAGGAGGGAGGGGTCTGGCATTGCCTTGTTCTTCTTGGCATCGTGAGGAGCAAGGGCACGAACCACCAAGCTGGTCATAGCTTTCACGGGTGGCCGAGCTCGAGGGCGAGCTCGGCCGCCGGACGGCAGTGACGGGAATGGGTTGCGATGGTCGGCGCGAATCCATCTTGCTGGTTACAAGTCGCCACCGATCTCGCTTTGCAAGATCGCCAACGGCCCCCAGCAGCTATGTCTGGTCGATCCTTTGCCAAAGAGACGCGGAAACACACAGAGCGAGAGAGAGAGAGAGAGAGGAGGGGGAGGGGGAGGAGAGAGGCACAAGACGTGATGAAGCAGCAGCAGCAGCAGGAGCAGCAGGAGCAGCAGGAGCAGCGCGTCAAATGTTTGCCAAATTACTTTCTGCTCAATCACATGTCACGGTCCCTGACAGCGAGAGCTTGTGCCAGGTACGGCACAAGTTTCAGAGAATGTAATTAAATGCTCGATTAGACGTTAATGAAATAAAGCTTAATTCAGAGATGGAGGCTTACATGGATCAAATCTCAGAGATGGAAGCGAATCCATGAAAAGACCTTGGAGCCGTTGCGACATTCTTCTTTGCACACGTGTCTTACTTGTGTAAGAGAGAGAGAGAGATTGAGAGAGAGAGAGAGATTCAAGTTTGAGAGAGAGAGAGAGAGAGAAGAGAGAGAGATTGAGAAGAGGCATGAAGCAGAGAGAAACACAGAGAGAGAAACAGAGAGAGAGAGAGAGAGAAACAGAGAGAAGAAGTGCGAGAGAGGGACATCGTAAAGAGAGTCCTCAAGGAGAGGTTGACGAACGAGAAGAGAAAGTGGGGGTTGGGGTTGGGGGTGACGAGAGAGACAAAGCACAATTGCGAGGCGTTGGATCATGGTCATACCAAGGGAGGAGATTTCGAGAGAGAGAGATTTCGAGAGAGAGAGAGGGACTTTAAGATGTGAATGTGTGTGTGTGTGAGAGAGAGAGAGAGGTTTGAGAGAGAGAGAGAGCGAGTCTGAGAGTTTGAGCTTGTGAACATGCGAGGTGTCTGTGTTATTGGTGCTTGTCTCGCTCACCCTCTGGCTGCCATGGTCATGATGGTCGAAAAGGGGTTCGCGGCTGACCGCCCGGCTGTATCTCACTGAGTTCGCCATTGGGGTGTTTTTATCAAAAAATCCCCTTGTGGGCATGACATGGTTGTGGTTGGGACTTTTGCGGGTCGGGGGTCCCGTAGCTCCCCGGGTGCGGGGTTTGCCACACATCCGTGCAGATTCCTAAAAGCTTTCAAGCTTACGTTTCCACACACGTACGCGCAGCTGGCTCTGGGTGCGTTTGATCCTCTAAACGTCTGACGATTACGACAACGCAGTTTTCAGTCTCTTCCAAGACTTGAGGTGAGTCTCCGCGCAGACTGAAGACGAACAACATTCCATCTCTCTCTCTCTCTCTCTCTCTCTCTTTGGAGAACGGCAGCGCTTACGAGGTGGCGGCAGTCGATCAGTGGGTGTGTGTGTGTGTGGCGGTGGCCCGACTGATCCACTGATTCACTGGTGTGTGTGTGTCTTGGTAGAGGTGGCAGAGAAGAGGGCTGAAGCATCAAGTTGAGTGGCCAATCGCCCAGGAGGGCTGGTCTGCTCTGGCGCCGAACCTCGGCAAAGTGGTAAGATTGTCGCGTTGGCTGAACGGGCGCGGGCGCAACATCAATGAGTGAGCACATTGAGAGTGAAACGGGCCCGGCTGGGCGCAAAGGCACTGCCAAATGGCTACTTGATCTTTCTTTCTTGAGGTCAATGTCACCTCACTCCCTGACATCCCGCCATCGCCCCTCCGTGCCATCGACCGACCACTGCGCCTCGTTCTTCGCGACAGGCCGAGGTCTCGCGCTCGCAGCGCAGTGGCACTTGAATAAGCTGCCACCTACACCTTCTACCAACGCGAGCCGAACATTCCAGAGACCAGCGTCATGTTTGCCAAATTGAAGGCTGGCATCGAGGTACCGTGCTGCCTTGCTCTAGATTCAACGCGATGCGAGCCGCCCAATCTGACAACTCATCCCACATTCGATTCGTTTGCACCTCCAGTCCAAATCGACTCCTGGTCCTGCGAGTGCAAGTGCGTGGCCCAGCTCTCCGCCAATCGTCTTCCGTCTTGTGATCCTCTGCTCACTTGATGTTGCATCTTGACCCCGTGACCTAGATGCCGGCGCAGCCAGCAATGGTGCCAACCCCGTTGCTGCTGCTGCTGCTGCTCCTGACGACACCGCGCCCACAGATCAAGATGCAGACGAGGCTCCCTCCAAAGAGGCTACCGTCAAGGAACTGCCTGCCAATGACAAGCCTTCCAATGCGAACAAGGGTCTGTCGTATTACTCCTTGCATGCCAGTCCTTTGCGAGCGGCGCTGCTCTCAACATCCCATTTGTGCAATCCGCGCGGCAGGTCTCTTCACATCCTTAAAGCAACGACTAAGCAACAATCCCTCCAACAGTAGCGATGCACCTTCTTCCACCAAAGTACACATCCATGCTGAGCAAGGCCGCCCCACCCCCTCCACCCCCAGCCTTTGTTCCTTTGTCCCACACGCGCCCTCATCCAACCCCCACGCTTCCCTCCATTAGGAAGACCCGATTGGTGACTCTGTTTCTGCTGACCAGTATGCAAAACAGGTCAGAGCTGCTCCAGGCAGCCAATGTCTGGGTTGAGGCGCAAATCGCGCCCACACTGCTGCCCACTCGCCCCTTTTCTGCCTCACTGACCGCGTCTCCTCACCAATCGCCACAGCAAAAGCGCCTGGAGAAATACAAGGCCAAAGTTACCGAACTCACAGCCATGGCCAAGGATCTCAAGGTATACATGTATTTATGGGCTTGTCCTCGATGCTGCCGTGTGCTGGCTTGCGTACAGCCTCTTCCACAGCCTGCCAGTCCGCAACGCCGCAAACTTTTGGTTGACACTGCTCTTGAATGTGACACCCTCGACGTCTATAGCGCGACTGCGATCGCCTGTCATCGGACAATGACAAACTCACCAAGCAGCTCACCAAGCAACAAGACACCTCTGCCAAACGCGTGTCTGAGCTTAAAGAAAGTGAGTCACTTCGAGTGCCCGCTCATCATGACTCTCCGCTGCTCCAACTTTTCTTGCTGCGCCGAGCCGGCCTTTCATATGCGCTTCTTTGTCCCACAGCCCATCGACTGGATCAAGAAGCCAAACAGCAACTTGCTGGCAGTTTTGAGCGGCAGCTTCAGGAGAAAGAAGATCGCATTCAAGTCCTGAACAGCCAGGTTGAAGCGTTCAAACTTCAGCAAAACGCCATGGAGCAAACGAGCGAAGAGTCACGCGTCCTCAAGTCCAAGGCACGTGTTCATGCACTTGCCCGTCAACACGTTGCACAAGGTCTTGTGCGCTACGCGCATCGTGTCTCATTATGCTTGTCGGCACCTGTACTGCTTTCCGTCTCCATCAGGTCGAGGCCCTGCAAATCCAACTCAACCGCTCAGAGGAGAAGGACGAAGAAATACGTGTTTTAAGGAGCCAGGTCAGGTTTTGGTCCCGCTGTCGTTTCCAAAGGTGTACAATCCCTGGCTTTGATTTATTGTGTATAATTCGCCGATGCGGTCTGCAGATTGATGCCCTACAAATGTCGGGTGGTGGCGGCGCTGCTCCCAGCACCCCCGCTCCAGATACAGCCAAAGTCGAGCGTCTCGAGGCTCTGTTGAAGAAATGCAAGGAAACTATCAAGTGTGTCTTTCCCCTTGATGATTCGTCCTTTGCGCTAGTCCCATCTCTTCGTTTCTGTTTCCTCGAAGCAACGGTCTTGGGACATACCCATCTCTCCCTGGTCCGTAGCCCTTCCTGACTTCTCAGCCTTACAGTACTTTGCTGTTCAAACAGAAATCAAAAAAGCAAGATTGCCGAGCTCGAACAGGCTCCATCCATCTCTCACAATGCCCACGACGATGACCTCGATCCTGTTGTGACAGAGCTCAAAGCCAAGATTGCTAGGTTCGTCCCTGCATGCATGTAGCACAGGATGGTCTCAGGTCTTGCTTCTGAAGTTCACGCGATCTGGGCGTGCCTCGACTATGAGGGTAGGCTGGAGGAAGACCTTGTGCAAGCACAGTCTGCACAACCTGCCCCAGCCATGGATGCTGCTTCATCCATGGCTACAGCTGCCTTTGAAAGCGAGGTGGCTCAGCTGCGTGCCGAGCTTGATCAATCCCGGTAAGCGCCTTCTCTCTCTTCACCAAGGCGCGAGCTTCAATTATCCTCAATCTGCCCTGACTGCGGCCTCTTCATAGCTCTGAGAAGGAAGAGCTGACGTCCAAGTTGGCGGAAATGTCATATGTGACCGAGAGTCTGCGTGCGCAGGTTGAACACCTCTCGCAGTCAGCCACCGAGCGTGCTATCTCGCGCGCTCGTGAAATCTTCCACGAGGCAGACCGAGATGGCAATGGATGGCTGAGTCACAACGAAGTCAGTCTTGTGGCCTCTCATGCCTTTGACCTGATCTTGGAAAGTGTTTGTTTGCGGAACCAAGTCTTTGATGTATATCCCTGTTGTTTCGCCTGTCATCTTGGTAGCTGAAAAAGGTATTAAAGGGCAACGACGAGCTGCGAGCTGAGCTCAAACTGACCAATCTGTCTTGGGTTGAGCTCTGGAACGACCTTGATGCCAACCAAGACGGCAGAATCGAAGAGCAAGAGCTCGTGGAATACCTTTCACGCCACAGCGACCTGCTTGAAGGTATCTATTCTGACATCAAGACCAGTTCCAGCCGCTCGTCTTCTCTTTTGCCTCGAATCGCACGCCACCCAACTGACATTCCGGGGATCGATCTCCTGCGCCGCTGATCTAGACGCCACAGCCGCTGGGGATGCTGCTGCCAACGCTTTGCAGACCGAGTTAAACGCTGTCAAGGTGGAGCGAGATACCTTGCAGCAAAGCCTCAGCGAAATGACTCAGGTACAGGAACTCTTCAACGAAAATAAAAGAAGGAAGAGAGATAAAAAAATACAAGCGAACAACCTGCTTTGTGTGACTGATGCGGCCTTTTTGCTTGCTTTGAAATCAACTTGTTCGTGACAGGTTCAGAACGAGGCATCCACACACGCTGCAACCACCCAAGCTTTGCAGGCGGAGCACGAGGCAGCGCTCTCTCAGATTGAGACATTGAATGCAAAGCTCACGGCACTCCAGGAGCAACAAGCGACTCTATCTGCGCGGAATGACGAACTCGAGGCGCTAGGACCTCAAATGGAACAACTTGAAAACGTTTTGGCCACTGCGGAGTCAGCTCGTGACCATGCGCTGGAGCAAATACGTGAACTTCAAGCTACAGCAGACGAAAAAGAACAACTGGAGCATGCAGTGCAGCAAATGCGAGAGCAGCTGCAATCGAATGAGGCCACGCAAGCCTCAAGCACATCTGAGCTGCGCACTGAGCTTGAAAGTGTTCAGAGCCAACTCAAGGCGGCAGCTGAAGAACTCGAGGCAAGCCAAGCGCGCTCAATGAAGTCGGAGGAGGAGCTTGCCGATATTCGTACAAAGTTGACTGCCAATGAAACGGAACACGCGGAGGCCGTATCTGCGCTTGAGAAGGTGTCAAGTGAGCTTCGTCAGGAGCTAGAGGCTGCACAGGCAAAGGCCGCCGAGGCGGAGAAGCAAGTGGCCGAACTGCAGGCCGCCCAGTCCGAGTCGACTGCTGAGCTCCGTCAGGAGCTAGAGGCTGCACAGGCAAAGGCCGCCGAGGCGGAGAAGCAAGTGGCCGAACTGCAGGCCGCCCAGTCCGAGTCGACTGCTGAGCTCCGTCAGGAGCTAGAGGCTGCACAGGCAAAGGCCGCCGAGGCGGAGAAGCAAGTGGCCGAACTGCAGGCCGCCCAGTCCGAGTCGACTGCTGAGCTCCGTCAGGAGCTAGAGGCTGCACAGGCAAAGGCCGCCGAGGCGGAGAAGCAAGTGGCCGAACTGCAGGCCGCCCAGTCCGAGTCGAGCTGCCGAGCCTGCTGAGCTCCGTCAGGAGCTAGAGGCTGCACAGACCGCAAAGGCTCTGAGGCGGAGAAGCAAGTGGCCGAACTGCAGGCCGCCCAGTCCGAGTCGACTGCTGAGCAATCCGTCAGGAGCTAGAGGCTGCACAGGCAAAGGCCGCCGAGGCGGAGAAGCAAGTGGCCGAACTGCAGGCCGCCCAGTCCGAGTCGGCTGCCGAGCTCCGTCAGGAGCTAGAGGCTGCACAGGCAAAGGCCGCCGAGGCGGAGAAGCAAGTGGCCGAACTGCAGGCCGCCCAGTCCGAGTCGACTGCTGAGCTCCGTCAGGAGCTAGAGGCTGCACAGACCGCAAAAGCTCTGATGCCGAAGCATTGGTAGCGGCTCGCTCCGAGCTTGCCAACTTGCAAGCCGAGCTTGAGCAAGCCCAGGCCGCCCTTGAGTCAAGTCAGCAGCAAGCTTCACGCTTGGAGGAACAACATGTCAAACTGAAAGATAAGGTGTGATGAATGCGAGAAAGATGCTCATCCCATGGCCGCAACCTTTCTCATCTCACGATGCAACATTAGGCTAAGGAATGGCTGGCTCAGATCAATGAATTGCGTAGCGAGAAGCAAGCCGTCGAGCAAGTAGTGGATAGTCTTCGTGGCCAGCTGGTCGAGGCGCAGGCTCAAGCGCAGGCTACAGCGGGTAATCTGGATGAGGCGCTCAGTCAGTTGCGCGATGAGAGTGCACGTCAACAAGATGCTCTGCGTGAGAATCACTCCCAGGAGCTTGAGGAATTAAAGGCAGAGCTTGCGTCATTGCAAGCTGAAAAGAAAGACAGTGATGAGCGTGCGCAAACAACCATCAGCGAGCTGCAGCAACAGCTTGAACACAATCGCGCTCAGGTTGGTGGCTGTTTCATCTACTCGTTTTGCATCTATCCCATTGTGTGCCTGCATGTGCTTATGTTGCCATCCACGCGTTAATATGTAGCTGACTGAGTTGAATGCTGCCAAGGATGCTCAAAGCACGGAGCTGGCCGAGCTTTCGGCTCGTGAACAAGCTACTGCGGCACAACTGGCCGAGACACAGGCGGAAGCAACTCAAATGAGGGACAGGGCCGCAGCCTTGGAGCTGGAGATGACCGCGTTGAGCAATACTTGCAGCAATCTTGAGGCTGATTTAGCGGCTCGATCAGCTGAGCTGGAGTCATTGCGTGCAGCACAGGCAGATAGCGCTAGTGCCGAACATGAAGAACTCGAAGCTGCTCGCCAGCAGTTGCAGAAAGAGCAAGAGCGTGGAGCATCGCTCAAGGCCAAAGCAAAGGCATGGCTTGAAGAAAACAAGGCGCTGAAGGACTCTACTCAGAAGCAGGCGCGTGAGCTCGAGGAGGCACACAGCGCCCAGCAGGCAGCCGCCGAACAACTTGCTGCCGTACAACAGCGTGAGCAGCAGTTGCAAGCAGATTTGGAGGAGGCACGTCAACGGCAGGCTGATGTGGAACGAGAGCTGGTCACGATGCAGAACGATCATGGTGAACGAGACGCAGAAACAGCTGATCTGGCTGCCCAGGTACAGGACCTAACCAAGGCCCAAGGCGAAGCGCAGAAAGCATTGAACAAGGTGCAAGAACAGCTGCAAGCCTCGACTTCCGCCGAAGCCGAATGGCGTGCGCAGGTTGAGCAGCTACAGTCAGAATTGACCGCAGCACAGGACCGCGCCGAGCAAGCGGATCAGGCCTACAACGCGCTACAGAATGAACACAACTCGGTGCAAGTGGAGCTCGCCAACCAAAATAGTGCACTGATGGAACTGCGACAGCAGCTTGAGGTACACACTGCCGAGCAAACGAACATGGACGAGGAGCGTGCTCAGCATCTCGCGTTGCGTGAACGCGCTTCGGAGATGGAAACTCGCCTTGGCAAGCTGAGGGAAAAGGCAAAAGGCTGGATCTCTGAGAATAAGGAGAGCAAGCAGCAGTTGGAAAAGTTGACAGGTGTCCTGGCCGCTGCCCAGGCGGAGCGCGACGAGCAGGCCGCACGGTCAACCGAGCTGAGTGAAGCCAAGGAGAAGCTGGAGACGGAGATGCATACTCTACAGGCACGCCTTGCGGCTTTGGAAGAGGATGACAACAACAGCGTATCAGTGCTGCAAGCACAAATGCAGGCGGCCCAGGAGCAGATCAAGACTTTGACTGCCGAAAAGAGCGACTTGGCACATCAACTCGCAGACGTCAGTGCTGAGGCACAAGCAGCCGCTTCAGAGCAGCAGGTAGCAGTGGATCGTGTGACACAACTTGAGGCTGAAATCACCGACGTCCGTCAAAAATTAGAAAGCGAGGTGGCAAACCAGGCGCAACTGGAACAAGAATTGGCGTCCGAACGGGCGATGGTTGCTGCACTACGAGAAGCAGAGGAGGCTGGTGCCAGCACGAATAGCGAGCTAGCGGCGGCGACGACCCAGCTGGCTGAGGTTCAACAAGAGCATCACCGGCTTTTGCAAGAGCAAGCCGAGGGGGCAAAGCGCATTGTGGAGCTGGAGAGCACCCTGCGCGACAACTCTGAGGCATTGCAGGAAGCTCAGGCTCAGGCGACAGCGGCCACGATTGCACAGAATGAGGCGGAAGGCCGTGCAGATGAATTGCAAGCCAAAGTGGATGAAATGATTCAAGAGCTTGCGCGATCGACAGAGGAGGCAGATCGGCTGCAGAAGCTCATTGACAAGTACAAGGTCAAGCTGCGATCAACCTTGGATGATCTCAAGGCTGTGCGGGCTGAGAAAGAGCAGCTCAGCTCACAACTTGCAGAGGTGAGTGGAAGGGAGCTGCTGTTGTCCACCTTCGTGTTAGACTCACGAGCATGTTGTACATGTGTCCCGCGTTGTGCGTTGGTAGAACACTCAAGAGCTTGCAAATCTAGCCTCCTCGGCTGAGACTGCGTCTGGTGAAGCCGTGGCCGAGATGAAGCAAGTGCAGCAGAGGTGCAGTGAGCTACAACAACAAGTTGAAGTGGGTTTCGAGCCCATTTGTGCCGTGCCGATGCGTGTGTTGCATCTCGCCATCTCATGCGGGTATGCCCTATTTAGGAGCGCTCGGCTGCGCTGGCTGTCGCAGAGGCCAACGTACTTGCTGCTCAAGAGCGGGCTGAGGCTACGAAACAGCAAATGTTTGAACAACAACAACAGCTGAGTGAGATGGATGACATGCGAGAGGCTCTTGTGCGGCTTGAGGGTGAGCTAGAGAAGGCACGCGCGGATGCCTCTGCGTCAACCTCGCACGCTGCTGAAGCGAGCGAGAGGCATGAATTGGCGTTGCGTGAGCGCGATCTCACTATTCGCGAGCTTGAGGCGAAGGTATGTCTTTTTTTGGTTGGTTGGTTGGTTGGTATCGATGGGTGCATGACTGCTCCATCATCCTGCCGTTTGTCCTCGAATTACCACCTAAACTGTGGACTGTATGACCCCAAGGCTGCGGAACATGGCGACTTGCAAGCAAATCTGCGCGATCTACGGGTGGAGCTGGAAGACAAGTCACGCCTACAGAATCGGATTGATGAATTGCAGGTGTGTGCATGAGTCCACTCGGCCCAAGGGGTGTGGCCAGGGCTCGCCAGCTTGACAGTGTCAGATGCCTCACACCGATGGTCATGGCTTGAGTTAGCACGCAAGCCAGGAGTTGGCAGAGGCGCATGAGAAGCAAGCTGCCTTGGAGGAGGAGTTGGAAGCTTTACAGGTGTGCACATCTTGCGCGTGCAAGCAAGCATCATTGGGAAGCATCGAGAGCACTCGAGTGCTGCCCTTTCATTTCATTGTCGTGCTGGCTTTGACCTTGACAGGAGGAGACAGCCGAGCTGCGTCAGATTGCAGGTGAATTGGAGCAGGCTCAAGCCACCAACGAGCAGCTTCAAGACGAGGTGCGCAAGCTTAAGGGGTTGAAGATTGCAAACGCCGCCATGGAGCAGCGCGTGCAGCAGCTGCTCGAAGGCCAGACCCAGCTAACGACCGTGCAAGACGAGCTGACAGCCGTGCAAGCGCGCAATTTGGAATTGCAAGCTGAGGTACATATTCCCACACGGACCTGGTTGCTACCTTGATGACTTTGTGTGCTTCATTGACTGCGTTTGCCTTCACCCCAATCTGCTTCCCTTAGCTGGCTGAGGCAGGCGAGCGCACCACAGAAGCGCAAGACGCACATACCAAGATGAAAAACAAGGCAAAATCATTGCTGACGGATCAGAAGCAGCTTAAAGAGCGGATTAGTGAGCTGGAGGCCTCAGCGGAACAGGCAGCCGCGTTGCAGGAGCAGGTACAGCAACTGCAGAGTTCGCTCGAGGTTGTGCAGGGCATGGTTCAGGAGCGGGAGGCGCAGGTTGCCGAGCAGCAAGCAGAGCTTGAGCGCTTGCACAACGCTGCGCCTGCACCCGAGTTGCTGGAGGCACGCGCTCAGCTACAACGGTTGTTGGAGCAACGATTTGAGGTGGAGGGTGCCGCAGACGAGAATGGCAGCGCTTCGGAACGTGCTAGCGAAGCCACCTCCCTCACTGTGTCTCGAGCTGAGCCCGCCGACGATATGAGCGCATCAGACGCCGAGTTGACCGAGCTTTTGCGTCAGGCCAGCGAAGAGATACAACGCGTTCGCAACAAAAAGGTGCCTACGTTTGAGCCCAATCATTCGTCCGCGTTTCGTTGTTTCCATCAGGGTGACAAGTTATCTCACGTTTGGATGATCTTGCTCATGCTCAGATGGCAGCCCAGATTGATGACTTGAAACGACGCTTGAGCCAAAAGGACCACGAAATGCAAGAGGTTGGATTCAAGTTTTTCTGATCAAATGCACGGGCGGGCCCGCTGGCCAGGCGTAGTTTTTCCTTTTTTTTTCCTTCTCTCTCTCTCTCAGATGGAGTGGGGCATGTTGTGTAGGTGGAGGAGGAGCTCGCCCAGCGGATGCGGCAACTGATGCAACTGAGTCCAGAAACCCATCTCAGTCGGGAAGCCCCAGCGTCTGCCGCTGCACCAGTGCCAGTGCCCGTCTCGACAGCAGGGTCGGACTTTGGTTCTGCGCCGTCACCAGCACCGGGTGCCTCTGACGTAGGTTTTTTGTCCTGGCTTCATCGTGACAACTACCGTTTCTCGGTCGCGCGCTCTGCTTGTTTGTCTGTGGCATCGTCCGCTGGTTTGCCTATTGGCTCGCTCTTGTTTTGTCGAGGGGGGCATGAGGGATGCATGGGATGAAAGAGACAGAGGAGGGTATGCCATCGATGGCCAAACTTCTCACCTGCCGATGAATGGATCTAGGCGATGATTGATCGCGTACATGAGTTGGAAGCCCACCAAATGGCTCAAGAACAGCAGCAGGAGTACTTGCGTAACGTTGTGTACAAGTATATGTTGGGGGCACATCAAGAAGAGCTGGCCCGCGTTATCAGCACCATCTTGGAGTTTAATGCGACACAAGAGCGAGAGGTGAGTTTTGTGTCGGGTCGCCAAAGGCTGCCATTTGCCCAACTTGCCTTCCTATGCTTGCCTTCCGCATGAATTATTTTTTGTGTGGTCTTCACATTTTTCTGCTCTGATTGGTATTTCTAGGCTCTCAAGTCAACGCGGCAGCGGAGCGGTGGTCTTTTGTCTCTATTTGGTTAGGACTCGGGTGTCAAAATCGACGCCTGCCTCGCACTGCGGATCAAATGCGTACGTGACTGGGGTGAACGAGAGTGATGCTAAGCAAAAGTTGTGTGGAACGCAATTTTTTTGGAACAATTCATTGATAGATCCTGTTTCTACACAAGTCTAGTTGAAGCGAGATTTTGAGCACCAACTCTTGGGATGATGATATAATTATTTGTTTACTCTCCAATCTGATGCCACGAGTCACCAAGCAGACTGCTTCACTGTCAGCCAGCATGTAAAAGCGGTCTCTCTGCTGCCGTCGTGTTCAGGCCATGTCCTCCTCACTGCCATCCTCATCCTGATCCGCCTCACCGTCGTCGTCTTCTTCATCTTCATCGTCGTCGTCTTCGTCATCCTCGTCATCATCCTCCTCCCCTTCGATGCTCACATGACCGTGGTGGTTTGTACCGGGAATGTTGTCATCATCACCATCGTCTTCATCATCACTACCATCGTCATCGTCATCGTCATCATCATCATCATCATCGCTGCCACTCGCCCTCTCTGTGCCGTCGTCTTCATCGTCATCATCATCATCGTCGTCGTCATCATCATCATCATCATCATCATCATCATCGTTCCCGACGCCCATGTGATCTTGTCGCCTGCGTAGGGAGATTGGGCGGCCCAGCTGGCTTGGCACCTCCAAAAGCTGCTCGGCCAGGTGCTCGTCACTTTCGCTATCATCTTCGCTGAGGTCACCATCGAATGCTGGGACAGAAAATCGACGGATCCACCAGGTTCCATCACGGCTCCCTGTGTCGGCCAAGCCACTGAGTAGCGAGGCTGAGAGGGGGGTTTCCACGGCCGAGGCAGCTTGAGCAGCTTGAGCAGCTTGGGCGGCGGCCGCCAATCGATCGGCACGATCCTGCTGGACCTGGGTTCGATAGGCTTCAAGACGGGTAGCGGCGGCTTGGCTGAGCGCCTTCCATTGTCGGAGCGCTTCTACAAAGGAGGTGCTGGGTTGGCGTGAGCCCTCAGCGGCAGGACCCGAGGTTAAAATGACCCAGGGAGCATCGTTGGCGGGTCCAGCGTTATCCGAGGCATGGCGTCGGCTGATATGGCTTTGCTTGGCGCTGGGGACACGGCGGGCCGGCAGGCGATCTCGGGGAAGAGAGGGCAAGGTGAGGCGGGTGGATTTTGGCATTGGTTTTCTGTTGGCACGCCGGCGCGGCGACAGGGGGGTGGTACTCGAGTTGCTTTCATCAAGGTTGCTGCTGATTTCGTGGTCCCCCAAATCTCCAGAGTCGGCGGCGTCCACGATAAGGGGTGGAGGCTTGGCTCGCTTGGTGCTCTGATGGGCCGCGCCGGTGGCGGTGCGAAGGGAGGCTGCAGCGGGGGCACTGGTCGAATTGGGTGTGGATTTGGAGACGGGCACAGCATGGTTGGTGGGTGGTTCATGAGCTGCGCCGGCACGCGGTTCAGCTTCACGGCGTATGGTTGCAGCTTGGTCATCCAGTCGCCGAGCGACTTGCGGGTCCTCTTGAGCTTGCCAGTACTGGTGAAAGTAGGTAAAGGTGGTTTCAAAGTAGTTGGCCAAGATGTTTGGGGCAGAGTTGTTGTGGGCCCGGATCCATAGGCAGAGACGTTCGGTGGCGTGTCGGAGAGCCAGGCGAGCGGGCTTGGAGAGGATAGCATCGTGCGCGCTTTGACCCAGGCAAGAGGTGGTGGGGTCGAGACCGTGCAGCAGACTGCCAATCACGTGAACGGCTTGACGAGGAGACTCTGTTCCAAACCCTTTGGCCGCACCAAAGGCCAGCTCCTGTGCAAGGAGTTGCAAGCGATGTTCTTCTACGGTGGCGGCGGCCTCCTTGTCGCTAGCCCCAAAGAAGTGGGCGAGGTGGGGCACAAGGCGCGCACCGAGATCTTCAGCTTGCTGCTGCAGCCTTCCAGAGCGAACGTTTGCAGTCATGACTGCAGTGCCGGTTGGGTAGAGGCAAAGCTGTGTTCGTTACCAAGCGGCCCACACCACCACAGACCCAAGGCAGCTCAAGCAATATCCATCAGAGGCATTGAGCACCGACACAGTTGAAGCAGCAAAGCCTGGGACCGGGTCGGATCAATCCGACGACAAGCCTCTGCTTGCTGGGGAAGAGGAGGCTTTGTTCCTTCTTCGTCTTCTTTGGGGCTGTACGGGCAGTACTGGCCATCCAGCGCTTCCAAAGGGTCGCGGTACCCCGTCAATCACACTGGACCACCATGGACCACCATGGACCACCGAACACCCGCACCCACCTCTCGATCAAGACGATCAGCGCGCGGAGCGAGCCGACATCAGGTCGTTGTTGGCAACACGATCCGTAAACTAAAACAGACACTCCCTTAAAATAAAACACAACAAGAATGTATAAACATACCCTCGGATATAAACTCTGCGAGAAAATAAATCGCCACGTCCTCCAAAATAAACCGCCACGTCCTCCAAAGTATAAAGTCGTGCGGCGTTGAGCAGCAAAAGTGAGAGAGAAGTTACATTTTACAGCATCAAGCCAACTGCAAGCATGGCTCGTGTTTCGTTCGCTCTGTGTGTGTTGGCCCTCGTGGTCGCAACGGCAGCCGCTACCCGCCACTGGAACCATGCGGGTCAGGCTTACAAGGTGAGAACAAGATGGCAGTGGCGTGCATTTGTGGAGCGTTGGCGGAGGGAGGCTGGGGAGGGGGTGCGCCTCTTGGGATGAGGGGGTCTGGCTTTGGAGGTACTTTTTGGAGGAGGGGGGCTTTTCCATGTGAAGCCCCCTATCTATCTGTGTGTGTGTGGGGGGGTCCGCGTACCTGTCCGTGTCTGCGCCTGCGTTCTTCTCGCAATGGTCGGGTGGATCAGAGTGGTGCAGAGCGCTTGCTCGGTCGCCAATGACGCTCGAAGGACGTGTTCTCCTTGCTTGTGATTGATTGGCCAGGGAAAACAACATCTCATCGTTGGTGCCTTTGTGCGTGTGTGGCATCCTGGCTTTAGGGTGACCTCATCGGCAACGATGTGACGGGTCTCTGCGGTGAAGCCAACTCCACCTCGGGCTATTTCAACATTGAGGGTGGCAAGTACGTCATCACTGTCTGATTGGTCCCAGTCACCAGAACGCTTGCTCGGCCCCACCCCATAAATGACCAACCTGGTGTTTTTTTTCCCCCACTCACTCACAGGAACAAGAACTATTTCTTTTGGTACTTCCAGTCGCGCAACGATCCCTCCACTGATCCCGTTATCCTTTGGATGACTGGTAGGCCTTGTTCTCCTTCCATGACTTGGCCCGTTGTTTTTTTGTTTTTGTTTTTTCCCCATGCGTCTTTGGGCCAAGCCCTGCCCAACCCAGGATGTGACATCAACCTAATCGTGTTCTTGTTTTGCGCCATGATCTAGGTGGCCCCGGCTGCAGCAGTGAGCTTGCCATGCTTTTTGAGAACGTAAGACGCCCACCCGCACCCCGTCGACTACTCAGCCAATTGCTGAATCTTGTCCAACTCTTCCGCTTTGAAAGTCTGGTGTCGGCCTCAGCTATCGTCTTTTCTTTCTCATCTTTTGCTAACTTGTCCTGGCTCCCCATCCCACTCCCAATAGGGCCCTTGCTCCGCCAACGCCGATGGCAAGACGACCACCAACAACCCTTATTCTTGGAACACCAAGGCTAACCTTGTCTACATCGATCAGCCCGTCGGCGTCGGCTTCAGCTATGGTGATGCCTCGGACGCGGATCACAACGAATCCATGGTGGCCGAAGACATGTACCACTTCCTCCACGAGTTCTACGAGGCCTTCGACCTGGGTGACCGCCCCCTGTACATCTTTGGCGAGTCTTATGGTGGCCACTATGCCCCGGCCACCGCCTACCGTGTCGGCAAGGTGCGGCGACCTGGCTCGTCTATCTTGTGAGCAAAGATGAATGGGAAACTACATGCCTGCTCACGTGTTTGGCGGCTCTCTCTTTTTCTATAGTCCCTCAACCTTCAGGGCCTTGCCGTTGGCAATGGTCTCACTGATCCCCTGGTCCAGTACGAGTACTACCCCGACATGGGCTACACCTTTGCTCAGCAGGTTTGCGTCTTCCATGGTCGCCTTTCGCTTTTGCTCTGTGTGTGTGTGTGTGTGTGTGTGTGTGTGTGTGTGTGTGTGTGTGTGTGTGTGTGTGTGTGTGTGTGTGTGTGTGTGTGTGTGTGTGTGTGTGTGTGTGTGTGTGTGTGTCTATGTTCACTGTTACAGCACTTGCTGGGGGCACGTACCTTTTCTCACCGTTGCTTTGACATTCTGATCAGAAACTGGGCAAGCCTGTCCTTACCAAGGTTCAGTACGACATCATGAAGGCTGGTTGGCCCACGTGCCAGAAGATGATTCAGGAGTGCCAGAACAAGGTGTCCTCCTGCGCTAGCGCTCAAGCTTTCTGCAACGAGCTCATGATTGCTCCCTATGAAGCCCACGGCATGAACCCCTATGACATTCGCAAGCCCTGCGGCGTACGTTCCATCCCATTCATCTCTGTCACCTTCTCCCAACGACATGTATCAAGGATGTACACTCAAAAGCACAGGCACAATACACACGAACAGCTGGCCCATGTCTCACCTCTGCTTGCGGAATTATCATAACCTCGCAGTCCAACCCCCTCTGCTACGATATGTCCAACGTGACCAAGTTCCTCGCCAACCCTGACGTTCTGTCTGCCATCGGTGTCAAGGACATCACTTGGCAATCGTGCAACTACACTGGTGCGATTTCTTGCTGCTTGGGAACGAGTGGCCAACCTTTTTATTTTTATTTTATTTTACTTATTAATTTTTTTATTTATGCCATGTTTCGTGGCAACAGCTCATCCTTGTCTCTTGCACTCGAATCGGCTGTCCGTGCGCGCGTCTCTGTGTGATAGTCAACGCTGCCTTCTCCGATGACTGGATGCGCGATTTCCAGACTAAGGTGTCGGGTCTCCTCGCCAACAACACTCGCGTCCTGATCTATGCCGGTGATGTTGACTTTATCTGCAACTGGATCGGCAACAAGCACGTACGTGTCAATGTCATCAATACCTGCTGCGGCGTCTGCTTTTGACCTGGCAATATTTGCTTGCGCCTTGGAATTTTTTTTCTCATATGGTATATCATCTGATGTCCCACCTTTTTTTCTTCATTGTTTGACTTTGCAGTGGACTCTGGCGCTGGACTGGGCTGGCAATGCCGCCTACAACAACGCCACGGACGCTGGCTGGAACGTGAACAGCCAGGAGGCTGGTTTGCTCCGCACTGCTCAGGGCTTTTCTTTCCTGCAGATTTACAACGCTGGCCATATGGTTCCCCACGACCAGCCTGCCGTGGCTCTCGAGATGGTGAACCAATTCCTCAGCAACTCACTCTAAACGAGCGACCATCCATTTCACCTCGCAAGCTGTGACATCGCAAATTGCTTCAGATCTGCGGCGGCACATGTCAAGAATCTACGGGCCCTGATGAGAAGATTTCTGCATTGTCTACACTTGTCAGTCAACTCGAAAATTGATTCAAGCGAATTGATTGATTCTTCTCGTAAATTTTATTTGCGCATCGCCAGCGCGGTTGCCATGAGAGTGGTGTTGGGCAGCAACTACCCTGCTGATGAAACAAACGAGAACAATATTATTTTGATTGTTTTTTTTTCTGTTGCCTACTCAACTCGCGGCAAAGGGAAGGGCAAGAAAAACCACCAAATCTCCCATCTTTCGGTAAAGTCAAATCAATTAGATGATCAACATGGGCCACGCGCCTACCAGCTGGAGTATACTATACATTTGCAAAAAACATCAAAGGGCTGTGATAAGGGGAAATACGGCTTCAAATCCTGGTCACATTCAGGTCCTCGCCAACCCGCAGCATCGGCGACGGCGTGACAGGCGGCGAAATGCTGCTATTTTGAGAGTTCCGCGATGGGGCTCCCGAAGCTTGGCCCTGGGGATCAAAACGCCGCTGATGTTCAAAATAGTGGCCACGATCTGTCACTTCGCACACCGGCGTCAGGGTGGAAACTCGACGACGACGACGCCGATCATGAAAGTCTGCCTCGCCGTCAGGCAGATCTTCTTCCTCGAGTACCAGCTTGCTGTGGGCATGCAAGTTGTGCTTGAGCTCCATATAAATTCCGTCACCACGAGTCACAGAGCGAACGGAGGTTGCGCGGCTTGCGTCTGACAAAGCAGGATAGTCGGCGCTGGCACTTTCAAAGTCGAGATGGCTGCGAGGGTTCTGTCGAGGTCGTCGGCGTGTGCCAGCAGCGAGCTCCACGTATTCGGCACTGCTGTGCACGTCGGGACCCAGGCGCTGGTGGGACCACTCGTTTGCCAAGCGATGATTTGAACCCAGCGATCCGGCAAAAGGCGGCGCCAAAGACTGCATGCGGGAGAGGTCTGAGGCGGCACCCACATCTTCTGACTGAGAGCCAATTGCCGAGTCCATGCGGTGCGAGCGCTTGCGCTGAGCCTCAAAGGCAGGGGTTCGTGTGGCCAACATTGCGTTAGGAGGCACGGTTGAGCTTCGTTGCAATGACCCATCAGCCTGATCATGGGCACTGCTAGCGGATGTTGTACGACCAGGCAAGAGGCGTGTCTGCGAAGTGTTCAGAACCTCCTCGTCTGCATTGGTGATGGCCACGGTGACGTGCGGGTCCCTACACGGTTGTCAATGCCGTAAGACAGAAGGCCATGCTCCAACAAGACAGCGCATACACGACAAGCACGGGTCTTAAGAACCCCAAATGCCCATGGCAAGCACAAACGTACCTGGAGGGAGCGGGTGCTGCTCGATGGCTGCGACGAGGACGTAAAGAAGAGGTCAACAAGCGTCGCAAAAACTGCCCCGTGCCTGTACCATGGCCTGCGGGAGTTGATGCAGCTCGTCCCAACGGTGACGGTGCGGGAATCACATCGTCCAACTCCTCGGGATGCTGAGCACTGCGACTGCCTGCTCAACGTTACACATGGCCCAGGGGTAGGGGGAGGCGAGTATGGAAAGTTGAGCTGACAGGAAAAAAAAAAAAAAGCAAAAAACAAAAACAAACACCAAAACGAACACAAGAACAAGAACAAAACAAGCACATCAGTTCCAGCGCGACAGACGTACTGAGGTGACGGACAAAGCCTTGGCCCGCGGTTCCCTTCTGAAGACAGTCAATAACTGCTCCAATGTCAGGATTGCCCTGTGTTTCAGCCACCATCATGAATGCAAGTCACAGGCAATGCACGCTGTGTTAGGCCTGGTATCGAGCCTTCAAAACGGACAGACCTGGGCAGCGGTGGAGGAGCGAGATAATGCCCGCTGGGCCTCCAACTGCTCGTCTTGCTCCGCTTGCCGGCACAAGTCCGGCATGTTGCAAGCACGCATCTCCGCAAGAAAGCCTGTACCAAGTACATACGATACACGTGCATGTGAGCATTGACAGACCCGCGCCTTCACATACCACAAAAATGACTTTTAGAAAAAACAAAACAAAACCGACGAGCAACTTCGGCCCAACACCGTTGCGCTTTCTATACAACTTCAGCTACGCGGTCGAGCGCGATAGCAAAAGAAAGCATCCAAAACATTCATCGGATAGCCTCGACTTACGCTCCATGTCCGCATCTGCCATGGTCGAGTCATTCATGGGCGAATTTGCCTCCACACCATTTGATGCCGCTTCAAGGTCTGTTTCTTGTACATTGATGCCGGCAGGCACTGCTGACTCACTCGCAGTCGCATTCGGCGCGGTATCATCCTCGTCGGGCCGGCTCGGCAAAGGCTGGCGGCTGCGAGGTATGGTGATGGGAGCTGCTCCTTGCCATGCCGACACTCGCGTGCAATGGGGTGACGCCAACTCGTGCATGCGACGCAACACACTTGCGTCGGCCTCATCTGCAGCCGTGCTCACGGGGGTCGATGGGCTCACTGTATTGCCGGGAACGGGCAGGTGGCCGGTGACATCTGCATGAGCGGACGCTGCATTGTCATTGCGCACAACGTTGCGCACGCTACAGAAGCGGCCCCGACTGCCACCATACTCGGCCATGATGGTGTCAACGTCTGCGAGAAGCATCTCCAGAGCTGCTACGAGGTCA
Source organism: Monosiga brevicollis MX1 (assembly GCF_000002865.3). Classification (NCBI taxonomy): domain Eukaryota; class Choanoflagellata; order Craspedida; family Salpingoecidae; genus Monosiga; species Monosiga brevicollis. The sequence goes on from NW_001865063.1 coordinate 289,777, forward strand.
TCGATGCCCAAGCGTTTGCGGTAATCCGTGGCCCAGCATTTCTGCATGAGATTGTAGAGAGGCGCTGGGCAGTCAGCGGGGCATGCCAGGTGTTGAGAGTCGCGGATCTGAGTCCACACCCCGCGTGCCGAATGGTCGCTGTAGGGGGTGCGGCCGTTCTCCAACAACTCCCACAGGGTCACGCCCCAGGCATAAACCTCTGATTTTTCGCTAAAGCGATGTTGAACATAGATTTCGGGAGAGGCCCAGCGGCAAGCCACCTTGCAGTTTGGAATGGTGATACTGTCCTGCCCATCAGGGATGCGCTTGGCCATGCCAAAATCAGAGATCTACCCATGTAACCACATGCACCAGATGTTAGCACGTGTGGCGTGGAGTGAGATCGAGGCGAGCGCGTGTCCACGGATAAACACGAAAAAACACAGTGGCGCCCGATCAAACATACGCGGGCTTTGTAGGATAGAGTGAGAAGAATGTTGCGTAGGCTGATGTCACGATGGACCACGCGGCGGCTCAGGATATATTGCAATCCACGCGCCACATCGCGGGCAAAGACAAGCTTGGAGGTTAGTCTTAAACGCAAGGCCTGTGGCCAATCCAGAACAAAATTGCGCAAATCACCGCGCTCCGCAAATGCGGACAGCAGCATGGGTTGTTCGCTTTTTAGACACACACCCACCATCTAGATATTTGAGAAAAAAAAAAAAATCGATCAAAACAAAACCGGAAAACAAAATCAAAGTCATGGTCGAACAGGCGTGAAGGATGACAGACAAGTAGTAAAAATCCCACAGAGCAGCCAAGGCACAGGCATGGGGGTAGCCTTACCTGCGCGACATATTCACATTGGCAAATGGAAAGCATTACACATTCATTCAAAAAGTCGTCCATCTGCTGCTGTGCGTTGCCAGCAGGGTCGCGATCGGGGACCTTGGCAGCCACAAGGTAGGCTCTGTACGGTGGCTGAGTGAACTTGGCCTCATAGACGGTGCCAAATGCACCACTGCCCAGTGTGGCTGCCCAGTCGATGTCAATCCAATGAGGGGGCAACTCAATGATATGTTTCAGCTCGTCATCATCCGCGACCATATTTTGAACCAAAGCCCGACGCAACATGTTGGATTGGGCAGTAGTGGCGACGTTGTTATTGGTCTGGGCTTGTTCGGGCATGTCTTTGGTGGGTTGCCGACGGTGGAGGTACACTGCCAAGATTGATGCCGTGACAAGAAAGCAAATGCCAAGAACCACCGCAGCAACGGTAGCTGATGTTTGACCACGTTTGTCGGCGCGGCCTGCGACAGTTGTTTGATTGGAGCTTTCAAAATGGACACTGTATGGGGTTCGTTTTGTCATCATCAAAGCGACCAGCGACGCCTTGCCAGTCTCTGTCCACTATTGGTGTGTGAAACGCCAGACATCAAAACCAACCAAGCAAACAAAAAAGCAAGATTAGTCAGTGACATGATCAAAAAGGGCCAAGGGAATCGTTGCGTGAAAGCCACGCGATTGACCACACTCGCGAGGCACAGCAACAAGGTGCAAGACCAACCTCAAGTTCAGACGATTCATTGGTGAGTGTAAAATGACCGCCCAGAGCTGCCTGATCTCCCTGAAGCAGCATGAGATCCATGTATTCTGGCAGCGACCAGCCGCGCCGACTGCTTGCGCGGCGCACCAGCGCAGTGTAGCTGCCTGCAGATTGATCCGTGATACCAATGTGACCAGCAACTGCAGCAATAGCCGAGGCGTCAGGTAGCTCGCCAATGGCAACCTGCAGTCCGACGATGGTGTCGTACAGCAAGCCCACTAAAGGATGGATGTGGGAGGCCCTCGGGGCAAGGCTGAAAGGACCGACGGATAGGCTGTTCATTAGTTTGCCGCGAATGGCAATGCCCATGCTTGTTTGTAGCTGGCGAGGCATGGGCAGATCGAGTGCGATGAGGTTTCGCAGCAAGCCATGTGCACATAGGCCTTCCATCTCAAGGTGGATGACGCGAAGCGCATGGAGAGTGGTGCGATCCACTACAACAAGCCAAGTTTCGCTGAAGAAAATGGAGAGGTTGAGTTGCAGGATACGACGGCACGCGTCAAGGTCGCAATGGAGGATCAGGGTGCGGCTGGTGGCATTTTCAATCACGGCGTCAAAGACGGCTGTCATGCCAGATGGATCCACTAGAGCAAAGAGAGCGGGTACAGGCATTGGCAAGTGAGGCGAGGGACAATTCGCGATGGAGAAAGGGGCCACCGACGAGAGAAGCTGGATGTCAGGATTGAGCGGTATACGCACGGCTATTGAGGGTGTGGGCGGCTTCAACGTGGGTGTTGGTGCTGGCAAGGGCGGCGCACTGATGCATCAGATGGGTGGCCGACGAGGAAAGGAGGGTGACGCGCGACCATTGAAGTTGAGAGATGACGGTGGCCGTGGCTTCGTAATCACGCGCAGCGATGGGGCTGGGGTCGGGGAGGGTGCCTGCCATGACATAATCTCCGCTGCCCGTGGCATCCAAGAAGGCGAGGGCACCGGTGTGGTTGAGCAGCTGCCGTTCAAGGGCTTGGAGGCAGGGCTGGTTTGCGAGGGCAATAATGTGGGCGTGCGAGGGACTGTCCAAGAGGTCACGCGTGGGAGCGCTGAGGTTGAGGCAATCCTGGAAGGAAACGCCAACGATGTGAACGGGCAGAGATGGGATGCTGAGATTTTCAGCGACGCTCGTCCATGTGCTGACAAAGGTTGAGATGTGGGTCCAAGGCAGAGCCTGGACGTCGGTTTGGGCAAGCACGATGATGCGTGGTTGAGCTGGTGCAAGAGTGACGGCCTGAACAACGGTTTCAGCCAGTTGGGCAACATTGATGGCGGCGTCGGGCCAATCTGGGTTGCCATTGGGCAGCACAAAATAGAGAGGAGGCTGCGAGGAATCGATGATTCCACCGTGAAGGGTTGAGTTGTGACGAAAAGGCTTTTCAAGGAGGGAGGCAATGCCGTTGTGACGGCAAGTGTCGTTTTGCGCGGCGGCGATCAAGAGGCGACTCGTGTCGTGCAGAATTAAAGTCGAAAGGGGCCAAGAAGGCACGTTCGCAGGGTCAAGCTGACACAGAGGTGAGCTGGGCTGTGGGCCGGTGCAGTAAGTAGCTTGCGTCTCCACCAAAGCGGCTCGTGCACGCGGGACGAGCACAGAAGCGCGGCGAAGACCAAAAATGCGGAGGGTTCGGGCTTGCACGGTGGCGCTGAGGTTGGCCGAGAGCTGGGCATGGTCTTGAAAAGAGTACAAGGTAACCAAGGAGCTGAGGACGTCAGAGTAGGGACAGGGGTTGGATGAGGGGGTCGCGGCACGAACGGGGGCAGAATTGGCACAAGAAAAATGCCCAACAAACAGGATGACTCGTTGGGTGAAGCAATCTCACGTACCGGCGAGCATCGAGAGCACTGAGGAGAGTATCCATGGCATCCAAGAGTGCGGTGTGACGAGGGTCGACCACCAAAAGGCCACCTTGCCGAGTGGGCCAGCGGGGGTCAGAGGTGAGGATTTTGGGGTGTTGTGACGTGGGGACGAACATGCGAATGTCGCAAGTGGCGGCCGGGCCCAGAACGTCGGTGCAGCGGTCGTTGAGGAGGGTAAAGAGATAATGTGTACGGCGAAAGACCGAGGGCTCCAGCTGGATGAGGAGGAGGGGGAGGCGTGTTTTGCTATGCAGGTGTAGGAGGGCGTCGGCCATGCGGGGAAGGTCGGCGACAAGCAGGGAAGGAAGGGGAACTTGTGTGGCCTGCAGTGTGCTCAGGACGTTCCAGGCTGGGGAGGCAGAGAAGTGGGTGGGGGCGGTTTTTCGAGCTGAGCCATCTGCAGGGCCCAGAACATCGTTGGGGCTGCAGGAGATGGGGATGGCATTGTCGAGGCTACTGTTGATGGATGCTTGGACAAAGTGAAAGGGAGCGGCTCCCTCCAACCCGGTGATTCTTGGGATCTACGTATTTGGAAAAAAAAAAAAAAATGAGAAAGGGGGACGGAGAGCCGGCAAGAAGTGGGCAGGGAAGGGATTGAAAAGGGGAGACCGAGAGAAAAATCCGCGTCTATGCGTGGATCTCACCTGGGTGGTGGGGTCCAAGGTCATGATCAGGGGCAGGCCTTGTTCGCGATGGGCATCGGCGTCGGCAGCAGCGTAGCGCAGGCTGACATCATCACGATCATCTGGGTCATGGTTGAGGAGGTTGGGAGAAGCGAAACAAGACGCGGTGGGCCGGACAAGAATTGGGCAGACGACGCTGATGTTGAGGCTCAAGAGGTCGGTGGCGGCGACGGGGTGAAGAAGGTGGCTGGCCGCGAACAGGACCAGGACGAGAGCCCAAACAGACGGAAGGCGTTGGTTGAAACAAGAGTGGCGGGTGCGAGGAGCGCTCGTCGAGTCGAGCGCCGGTGCCA
>NW_001865063.1:294238-296998 GCF_000002865.3 Monosiga brevicollis MX1
GCTCACTCACTCACACACACACACACACACACACACACACACACACACACACACACACACACACACACACACACACACACACACACACACACACACACACACACACACACATTGTCGGCTCTGCCCTCCCTGCGACCAAGGGCTGATTGCTCGGTGCCGTCAAGACCATGCGCCTCACGCCCTGCCGACTAGCGCAGGGCGTCGGCCTCGTGATACTCGCCCTCTCCTTGTTCTTTTTCATCACCATTCTCAATAATCCCCAGACTCAAGTTTCCCGCCCGAGACCGCCGGCATGGCTTGGCTGCGCTGATCTGGCCGCTCGCATCTCCGATCAACAACCCTGGCAAATGGGCGGCGTTAAAAGCATCGCAAGGTCTCAATCCGCCCCTGCCGTGGCCCCACCCACGCGTCAGCCGCATCAACCTCCTAACCCTCCCTCCGACTCCGTCTCGCTGCGTACAGGGCCAGGCTCGACCGCGGCATGCCCGTTGTTTACGCCAAAGCACACCCCCACACCAGCGAAGACCATGGCCATGGAATCAAAGTCCTCGCTCAGATCGGTCCCAATCCCCATCTCGTTAAAGTCATCGGCGCATGCCCAGCCACCGGTGAACTCGTTACCCAAGCAAGTCCTCCTCATGTCTCATCATCTCAGCCCAAGCCCATTCGGGGGCCGGTACCGCCAGCGTGGCGTGACGGTCTGGTACATCAATCAAAGCTCACCCAAAACGTGCCTCGTAGTACTACCCGCGTGGCAGCGCCAACAAGCTGGACATTGATGCTCTTTCTCTTCCCCAGCGCTGGCGCCTTGGCCAAGTACGAATCAGTCTTGGCTTCCTCTCCCGTCACTGGTCCACACGGTCCTCTCAGTCTCGTCAACATCAAACACCCCACCACCCCATTTTGCATCGATAGTCCTATCTCGATGCAGTGGCGATGCTGCATACCCATCCCGAGGGACCTTGGGTCTTGTGTGATGCCAACGACCTCCACAAATTGCTCTCACAGGTCTCGATTCTTCTGCTCGGCCCGCTTCCGTCCCAGCCTCCCCTCTCGTCCTCGCTCCAAATCAGCACACACGGCCCTGATAATCCACGCGGGTTCATCAACTTTAGTTTTTGGTTCAGGACAACGGGTACACGCTCGTGCTCAACGACGTTGATGCCGTCCCTTCCTGTGGTCAAGGTCCCATCAAATGTGGACATCGCCAGCTACACAGCAACGGTTTTATCGGTGCGCCCTTTCTCAGCCGTGCATCTGAAGCGGCGTAACACGGCTTTGACTCACAAAGTGCCCCTTGCAACACGCATCTCGCACGAAACACGACCCCTTGTCCCTCAATTACATATCATCAGCACCCGAGCAAGAGTGGCCCTTTCCCGATCGCCCCTTTGAAGATGTTGACATGCCGGGCTACGATCAAGCCATTGACATGTAAGTCTCCAAACCTTACACCAGCTGGCCGCGCCAATCACGCAAGCCCCAGGCTCATGCGACGTCTCCTACCATCTCGCCACCCGAATCCCTCATGTAGCTGGCGAACGCCCGTCGTCCTGGCTTTTTTCATGGGCTGCGACACCCAACCCATGCTGGCCACCTCTTGCCCTGCTGCCGCACTTTGCCCACCGATTTGCCCCTCTGCCGTTCCCGACGCCATCACCTTACTCCTTCAGGGCCTCACCTACTTGGCCCGCCAACACGATCCCAAGCGCCGTCCCTCCGTCACACAGGTGCAGGCCCTTTGGGCCCAAGTCCAAACTACGCTGGTTGCCTTGGGCATCACATCATGACGTCAACCTGATAAGCCACCCTGCCCTCTTTGTTGACGTCTGTCACGTCCGGATCGAGCTAATAAGTAGAGGGTGCTTGGTGAGAATTTGAATTCTGATTCAAAGGCGTGGAGTTTCTTCAAGAGCCCACAGACTAAGCTGTGCCCGGCCCGTGTCACTAGTGCATTACGCGGGGGTGGGCCAAGGGAAGTCAAAGAAGAGAGAGAAAGAGAAAAGGAGGAAGGGGGAAGAGGGAGAGTGTGTGTAGACAAGTTGAACCCCCTCCCCGGCCTGAAGCCGAAGGAAAGGGTGAAAATGGGTAAAAGAACTGGTAAAAGAACCTGCCTTGGACTTTGCGGAGAGGGACACAGCATCAACTCCAGCAGGCTGACAAGCACAACGATCACGCGGCAAACTCATGTAGACAGATGGACCACGCGCAAACCAGGCGCGTGGCTTGGACAACGGCGCAAGCTCAAAAGATCAGCCAGTGCCACGACATTGGATGATACAAGGGAAACAAGAAGAGGTAAAAGAAAAGCATTCAGCACAACAAAAAGAAGCGGGGGTTGAAGCGGGTGGGGGCAACCAGGAAAGGATACAAGTGGATGGTGTGTCTCGAAGTAAACGTATGCCAAGCCCATCACAAACACTCAACGAAAACAGGCAAGTAGGCCTACACGTGCTCTGGTTCATTTACCGCACTGTGCCCTACATGGGGGGGTCAAACCAGCTGTGGCGGCAGCAGTGCTCATGCATCAGAGCTACGCGCCGTGTTAGATGCGTACTGAATGCGACCCTTGAAGCTGACATCCGTGGGCGGCGCCGCCGACACGTCAGCAAAGCTGTTTCGAAAGCGCGCGGCGAAACCAGAGCCCGCACGACCTCCCGTCCGAGAGGGTGGTGGTGGGGGTGCTACTCCAGGCCCCTTGCCTGACACGGGAAGAACAGCAAAACGAAGGCACAGGGTGAGGCCACGCACTTGTACGAG
>NW_001865063.1:297980-310560 GCF_000002865.3 Monosiga brevicollis MX1
CGGCAAACAGGCCACCGAGACCACCGACAGGTGGACCGCCACCGCCGCCACCGCCGCCGCCGCCACCACCACCACCACCGCCGCCGCCGCCGCCGCCGCCGCCGCCGCCGCCGCCGCTGGGTTTAGACGCTAAGTGAGACAGGCCAGGACGAGGTGAGCCATGAGTGCGAGCGAGCCTTTTGCCAAGGACAATGGCGTTGCAAGGGGGGTTTGGGTCGCGATCTTGCGCTGGTGGGACGTACTGAGTAAAGGGGCCGAACGATCTTTGGTTACGGCCTTTTTTAGTTTGAAGCCACCGCCATTGATGGACGTCAAGAGGGCACCACGACCCTAGGGTGGCAAGGTGGGTTTTTTGAAGGTGCAAACAAAGGTGAATAACAGATAAATCAGGGCATTGGGGGAAATTATCCAATCTCAAAGAAGGATATCAAGAGAAGGGGCGAGAAGCGTACCTTTGCTTCAGATTTGCCAAGAGCAGGTGGGCCGCCACCAAGGGTTGGGGGCTAAGGAGCAAGTGCAAGTTGGCCACAGTGAGCAATGTCATGATCAGAGGGAAGATATGACACAACCACTGGAAAAGAAGTGGAAAAGAAGATGAAGAAAAGAGAAGGGAAGAGAGAGAGAGAGAGCTCAAGAGAGAGAGAGAGCTCAAGAGAGAGAGAGAGAGAGAGCTCAAGAGAGAGAGAGAGAGAGAGCTCAAGAGAGAGAGAGAGCTCAAGAGAGAGAGAGCTCAAGAGAGAGAGAGAGCTCAAGAGAGAGAGAGCTCAAGAGAGAGAGAGAGCTCAAGAGGGAGCTCAAGAGAGAGAGAGCTCAAGAGAGAGGATGTTTGGCAAAAGATGGGAGGTGGGGCAGGAGCCCTGCAATTGATCTCCCTCCATGCGCCGCGAAACAATTGCACAGACACAACCGCAAGTCGTAAAAATCGCTGGTGAAACAGCATGGGAGCTCAAACGTACCGGCGGGGGGCCAGGGGGAGGAGGTGGCATCGTGGCGAGATGCAATGCAGGCCAAGGCGGTGACGATTCGTATCGCTTGCACGGTCAGTGAAGAGAAAGGGAATGAAGAAAGGAAAAAAGAGGCAAGAGAAAGGGATGACAGGGCGAGTTCCTGGACCGGGGCTCGGCAGACAGCTAAGCTTGGTCACGAGCGGAAAGGACAATTGGTGGGCACTTGAATCACAACAGCGCCATCTAAGCTTGGATAAAAAAGGAGGCAGGTGGCGGGATCGTTAGCTAAAGAAGGGAGAGCATGGCACCATAAAGGGCGGAGGAACACAAGCAAACTCTGGGCGGTGGCTCGAAACGCGAGGCGGAGGAGGAGGGATCACAACAAAAAACGCAGCCGAGGGTCTTTGTTGCACAACCCAAGCCACGACGCCGCCCCACTGCTCAGTATAAACAGTGGGCCCCGTCCCTCGGTGGCAGGAGCGAGCTCAACGGAGGCGGATCGCGGGCAGTAGATGGGCACCAAGCAATGTGTGTGTGTGTGTGTGTGTGTGTGTGATCTCTCCGCGGAGGAGGAGGAGGCGGACGATGACTCACGTAAAGGCGTCGGGCAGCACAGGTCGTGTGTGTACTATGACGCGGCAGCCGCCGCAGCGTTGCTGCTGGGGTGGCCCGTCTCGTATCGCTCTACCAAGCTATCCAACACCCGACGGGAACCAGAGGACAGAGGCTCTGTCACGTACGCTCTCTCTGTCGCTGCCGTTCGTGAGAGAGAGTGAGAGAGTGCGAGAGTAGAGAGTGTGTGTGTGAGAGAGAGAGAGAGAGATTGAGAGCAAGAGAGCAAGAGAGAAGAGGGAGAGAGAGAGAGAGAGAGAGAGAGAGAGAGAGGAGAGCAAGAGAGAGAGATTCAAGAGAGTGAGCCAAAACAGGTCAAAATCGGTCTCGAGTCTTGTCAAGTCTGCTAGTCTGCTAGTCTGCTAGTCTTTGAGTCTCTCGGTACTGAAGGGAGTTCAATGTTTGGTAACCGATGGCCTAGTCTCCCAGTCTCCCAGTCTCATCTACAGACAAGGGGACTGGTACCTCTGAGCTGGATGCCAGCTGTCAATGGTATTCCACCATCCGTCCGTGTGTCAGCGCCACACATCCATTGCTATGTAAAACACCTGTTTCAATGTGCTGTTTGCATTCCGAGGAGCCGCCAACAACAAAAGTCCCTGACACCTCCTCTGAGATCGGACCAAACGGCAGCCAGTCAGCCGAGGTAGAATCGGACCCGCGATCATGACCCATCCACCCCGTTCGCAACAACACACCCCTCTCCAAACCTGACCGTATCATGTCAACAACAAACTCGACCCCCTTCCCATCGCCTTTCACGCTTGCACGCCTCATCTCTCTCTCTCTCTCTCTCCAAAAAAAAAAAAAAAAAAAAAAAAAAAAATCATGACGCACACCTCTACGTCCGCTGTTCGTCTGCCTCTGTCGGGTCGTCTGCCTCTGTCGGGTCGTCTGCCTCTGTCGGGTCGTCTGCCTCTGTCGGGTCGTCTGCCTCTGTCGGGTCGTCTGCCTCTGTCGGGTCGTCTGTCTTTGTCGGGTCGTCTGTCTTTGTCAGGTCGTCTGCCCTGTAGCTGGCCCTGCGTCTCCTGTATCTCTCTGCATGTGTGCGTTTTCGCGTGTGTGTCCCTCTTCACCCTTTTTTGTTCTTCTCCTCTTTTCCTCTCTCCTCTCTCTGTCTCTCTGTCTCTGTCTCTCTGTCTCTGTCTCTCTCTCTGTCTCTCTGTCTCTCTGTCTCTCTGTCTCTGCCTCTCTCCTCTCTCTCTCTCTGTCTCTGTCTCTCTGTCTCTCTCTCTCTGTCTCTCTCTCTCTCTCTCTCTCTCTCTGTCTCTGTCTCTCTCTCTGTCTCTCGCATTTTCTCGCGCGTGCGCTCACACACTCTCGCTCGCTCTCTCAGAACTCTCTCTCTCTCTCCGTCTCCCCCCCTCCTTCTCTCTCAGAGATCTTGTTGGTGGTGTGTGGTGCTCGATTCTCATCCTCGGAACCGAGGCCTTTGGGGTACTTCAACTGCCTCTTTGGCGTTGGCCAGCCCTTGTCTCGTCGAGGTCGTGTGGGGCGGCCGAGGCGGCGCCTGGAACGGGCCTTTGTCAGCGCGCGTGCCGTTGTGGTGTGGGTGGCGGATTTGTATTTGTATCGCCAACCATGTCGACGGCAGATCGCAGTCGCTGCTGCTGGGGCTCGCGGCGTGCGGGCGCTGGTGGCGGGCGGACGACATGGTTCCTTGTGGGGCTTGTGATTTTCGCCAGCGTGGGCGTTCAGGCGATGGCTGCCAACACCTGGCGCTTGCCGCTCAATGCCCCATCAGCAACGTCCCTGACGGCCTCAGATTCGCTCGCTCGCCACCAACGCCGTCAGATGAATCTTCATAACAAAAGCAGTCCCATCACGGGTCAGCCCGAATCGGCCTATTCAGTTGAAATCTTTTTGGGCACGCCACCTCAACAAGTGCGAACTTGACCCCCGTCTCTTGCCACCTCAGACCTTCTTCACTCAGCTCCTTTCACTCACCTTTTCGGTGTCATTCAATTCCACTGCCTCAATAGTTCAAGGTCGTAGTGGACACCGGCAGCAGCAATCTAGGTACCTGGCCTCAACCCGAAGCTGCTGCTAACCCCGCCTTGACAGCCACAGAACCACCGCTGACGACGCATGCCTCCCCTCGCCACCCTGCAGCCGTCTCTGCAAATGCCAACGACAATTCCCCGCAAACATACGTGGCCAAGAATTCCACCACTGCCGTGCATCTTGATGGTTCTTTCTCGGTTGAATATGCTGTACGGATCCCAGCACCCCACCCTTTGACCGAGGCTTCCACAATACAGTGCATGTGCTTATTTTGCTTTGGGTATGACACATGCTCACTCCCGACATCTTCGCCGCAGTCTGGCAGTTTCTCGGCCGATCGCCTTCAAGATGTCTTTGGCTTTGCCGTTCATCCCACGGAGCGTGCGTAGCAACTCGGCATTCGTTCTTGAGCAGGGCTTGGCCATGCGTTGGTCAACCACTCACTTGTACCATTCTTCTCTCTCTCTCTCTCCCCCCCCCCTCTCATCACCGTCATGGTCGTGTTGATCAATTAGCCTCTAACCCTGTTCAGTTTGGCGCAATTTCATCCTCAAAATCCTTTTTTGAAAAAGGGACAGACTTCTCTGGCATTTTGGGCTTGGCGTATCCCTCGATTGCCGAGGTATGCACGTCTCCCTCTGCATCAACACATCCTTCGCCTTCCCACACACACCCAGAGGAAGCCTCACAAGTCCAGTCCTCACGTTTGCTTTGTCCATCCACACAAGCCCGTGAACAAGCCAGTCACCCCCGTCTTACAGATGCTTCAAAAGAACCGCAACATGAGTCGCATCGTTAGCCTGCAAATGTGTGACGTTCTGTCCCAATCACCCAGCTATATGGTACCATCTCACTCGTGCAGCTTGTCAACCACTCACGCCCAAGTTTTTCAATTAACAGCCGTCTTTAACACCTGTCATTGATTCTTCACTTTGCCATCTCATCATCCTGCTTCTTGCTTTAGACCCTGGGGAGTGTCGATCTCACTGGCGCAGCCGGATGGGACTTGGCAAACACATCCGCCACCAAGAACTCGCTCGTCTACACCCCCATCCCTGCCGATGGTCGTACCTACTACAGCGTTGTGGTCCGTTGCGCCGTTTCCTCTCACACAACAGTCCCAGCTCCTGTTCTCTGCCCTCTTCCTTCCTCAGAAATCATGCACAACAATGCGCTTTTTATTTTTTATTTTTATTTTTTTTTTTCCCTTCCATAGGTACTTCAAATGCGAATCGGAACCCAGGTATTGGACATTCCCTGCAGCAGCTACAATTCTCCCTACTACACCATCGTTGACTCGGGTACAACTGACGTTATTGTTCCAAAAGTCGTTCATGACGCCATCGTTCGTGAAATTGACCCCATCTTGATTGATCGATGGAGCCTGAACAGTCAAGTCAGCCGGGCCAAATTTTATCAGGTTTGTTTCAACCACGATCTGAATAAGCATCCTTGTATCCAACAACCCCTCGTCAATGCGTTGCTCAGTAAGAGTCCACATTTCTTGATTATTGCAGGGTGAAGAATGCTACGAGATTGCCAACCCTGATTTGACTGAGCTGCCTTCCGTCTACATCGGGTGTGGACGGACCTCTTGTCGCTCATCGCGCATAGGCTTTGCGTAGAGGCGCATCAACTCACCGTGGACATTTTTTTTGTATTTGTCCTGCAGTCTGCCTCAAGAATCGAATCCGGACAAAATGTTTGAGCTTCGCATTTCGCCGTGGCATTACATCCGGCCTCTTGTGCTCCAAGGTTCACTATGCTATGGTTTCGGCATCGTGTAAGTTGCATTATTTTCTGGCCCTAGTATCCTCGCGCCCCTTTGTCCTGTTGTGCGCTCGTGGTTGTGCCGCTGTCCCCCACCTTGTCGTTTCAATTTCTCCGTTCCTTAACGCAGAATCTCATCATTGTCTTGACACCCCATGATTTAGCACCAACGACAATGTTGTGGGTGTGACCTTGGGCATGGTTTTGCTCACCAACTACGTAACCATCTACGACCAGGAACATTCGCGCGTTGGCTTTGCAACCTCATCCTGCTCAGGTACACTGTGCATCGGTTTCACTTGAATGCATTGAACGAGTTGTTACCCATCGTCCGATACTTGCTGGTGATATCAAGGCTTGCCCTCAAACATGCATATCTTTGTCCCGATTGGTTCGGTCAAGGTGTCGATGGCCGCGTGGATGGTTCCACCTCAGTAGCCTACGACTTGGATCTTCCCACAGGTGTGGTTGGGGACACTGTTGCCTGTCGAGCTCCGCTAGCTTTTGCTTATTTTTTGTTTCATACTGGCTGTACGCCTTGAAAACATCTTCCTTGCTTCTAGGTGTGAGGAACGTCAGCGACTGCCTGCCTGAATCCAAACATACCCGTGACTTGCAGCTTCAATTCGTGTACATTGCTCTGGGCGTCGCGGGAGCCTTGTTGCTGATTTTGGGCGCTGTATTAATGATCAAGTAAGTTCAAACGCTGGGAAGCACATGTAGTTGTGCTCAGGTGTTCGGGATTCGTGTGCAAGATTCTTGCTCATAACTTGACCAATGCAGGATGCGCAAGTGGTCGCGCGTTGAGATGCACACGGACGGCTCTCTGATACCTCGATATGAGGATCAGCGAGTGCTTATTTCCCCCCGATTTGAAGATGACGAAGAGGCCCAAGCAGATGTGCACCCACGCCGCCTCCCCAACCTCCCTCCAGCTTGCGACAATGACGACGAAGATGAAGCCGAAGATATTCAAGATGATGACGATGATGATCATGATGACCACGGTGAGGTGAAGCAACAAGGTGTTTTTTTTTTTTTTTTTTTTTTTTTTTTTTTTTTTTTTTTGGCACTGGCATAACATCGAACATCCGCGTTCAAGTTGCCCTCATCACAGCGTGACGTGACCACAGGTGACGTGGATTATACATACGGGGCAGTGCCTCCTTTTTCAGAGCCATGGGCCGAGCCCCTTGCTCGTGAATTTCTTTCCCCTAGTGCATCAACCAGCAACTTACAAGCTGTGCATGACAGGCTCTGAGTGTTTAGCACGTCAAATTGTCCAAGTTGACGATGAGATACGAACATGGCATCAGCGTTTCAAAGAACATGACACCAGCGTTCCAATTTGACTTGATTTTGGTTGAGTTCACTGACTGACATGACATTCAGGATGGCGAGCTCATATCTGTCACGAAGACCCTTAATTCAAAAGTATCATACATCATAAGAATCTCGTCACAAGGTTTATGGCGTCAGAATCTTGGTTCCAAACGGGTCGCCACATGATTTGAGTGGCATATAGCAGCAAACGACCGAGTCCTTCAAGCAGCTTGTTCAACCACTTTCAACCACTTTCAGCAGCAAAAGCAACAGCAGCAGCAGCAGCAACAACAACAGTAGCAGCAACAACAGCAACAACAACAACAGCAACAAAAGCAACAACAGCAACAAAAGCAACAGCAGCAACAACAACAACAACAGCAACAACAATGCAGAAGTGACGAAGCGCACAAGTGTTGCACAAAAAGCTCTGACGAATCAGCAGGCTCATCGTCGCATACGCGTCTTGTACCCATAAACAAGGTAAAAGTCTGTGAGCGCATTCTCAAAGGCATCGTACTTTTCTGCCATCCGCGCGACAAAGTCCGCAGCATCCGAGTCCTGCTGCATGGCTGGTACAGCTCGGGCCAATTGAAGAATCTTGCTAATCTCCTCTGGCCTTTCAGCGTCCCTCTGCCACACATCGAAATCACTCGCAGGTTGGGGTGACTGAGGGCACAAATCGAGGAACACGCCTTTGGCAAACATTTCCAAGTCGTGCCGAAACTGAGGTTCCACCGACTGCACGTTGCCCGCCTAAATAAAACGCGGATGTCACACAATGTTGTTAATATGATTTTGTGAAACCAAAGCCAAAAAGATCGAGCAAGACCTACGCTGTCAACCATGTCAGCGGCAAGCTCGCTCAGACGCCCAGTTGGCCGGGTGCTAGTTGACCCACAAGGCAGGGCAGACCCCCAGTCATTGAACAAGACAGCCCCAGGCACGCGGAAATAGTTGCGAGGGAGCGGGTCTCGGTGAACAATGCCAATGCCGTGAGCTTGACGAAGTACCATAAGCAGCTGTCGGAGCTCTTCAACTGTAGGTGGGCTCTCATGCGTGAACTGTTGTCCTACAGGCGTAACGATGCAACAGGGCTGGTCCTCAGATTCTGAGATAGCTTGCAGGGTAGGCACATGCTCAATCCGAGCATCATGTAGTAACTTGAGCGAATCGCATTCCTGTTGGCGATGAGATGTATCATTGAAGAACTTAAACACCACGTCTGCACCATCGAACTTTCCAGTGAAGGCTGTGCAGTTGCTGCCTTTGCCGAGAAATTTGTCGGGAAAATACATCATCTCCTCGTTGTTAACTCGAACAACCGCTTTTCGATCAATCCAGCCTAATTCTTTGGGAGACATCGTCAGCAGAACGGCAAGATCCCGGCTGCTGCGCAAGTCGCTGTTGCCCACAATTTCATAGCGAACGTCTTCAGCCTTTTCGAGAATTGCCTTGACAATCATAAAACTCTGCTGGCCAAGCAGGGCGCCAAAGCAAAACGTGCGACACCAGCCGGACACCTTCAACATCGTTCGAAGATACCCAAGGAGCTGACCAAGGTCCCGATTGCGAAAAGATGAGGTATTTTTAAGCTCCAGCACGCATACAACATTGTTGTTGCAAAAAGGCTCTCTTGCTGCCATGACAAAGTCGGGTTTGAGATCAAGCAAGCTGACCACATTTGCACTCGAAAACATTTGGCACGGAAATTCGGTTGCATGGGTGTCAAAAAAATTCTTCCAGGTCTCTTGAAGCACTGCCTCAGAGTCGCAGGTACTCATCGGAAAAAGCTGAGTCAAAGCTATGGTGCTTTTTGACAGGGCACGACCCTGGGCGAGAGATGTGCCATTTGTCAAATATTGATCCTTGCGCAATGATGCCACACTGGCGCTGTAGCCATCTCCTACGATAGGCTGGCTGGATGATCGTCGTGAGATTGGAATTTCCGGCGCTGAGGGATGCTTTGACCTCATGAGTGGGCTCGACGTGTTGCTGCGCTCGAAAGCTGCGACGACCTCGTCGAAATGCTTTGAAAAAGTCGCCACTACAGCCTTTGCTTGCTCAGATTTCTCAATATCTGCCATTTTCTGAGCCCAATCCAACTGCACCTTTGCCTGGTCCATCGATGCCTTGAGCCGGGCCTTCTCTAGCTTGGCTTTCGCAAGGTCCAAAGCCGTTTGCAGTGGCTCCAAGTCGTGCTCCTGAGTGGCAGCCGCTGGATTACTCCTGGCCAGGGACACCTTTGCCTGGGCTCTGGCAACCTCACGCTCGCCCTCCGCCTTGACTTCGGCCACGTCGTTGTCACCCTCCGCCTTGACCCGGGCCTTCTCTAGCTTGGCTTTCGCAAGGTCCAAAGCCGTTTGCAGTGGCTCCAAGTCGTGCTCCTGATTGGCCGCCGTTGAATTACTCTTGGCCAGGGACACCTTTGCCTGGGCTCTGGCAACCTCACGCTCGGCCTGGGCCACGTTGACGTCGCCCTTCGCCTTGACTTTGGCCACGTAGTTGTCGCCCTTCGCCTTGACTTTGGCCACGTAGTTGTCACCCTCCGCCTTGACTTCGGCCACGTCGTTGTCACCCTCCGCCTTGACCCGAGCCTTCTTTAGCTTGGCTTTCGCGACGTCCAAAGCCGTTTGCAGAGGCTCCAAGTCGTGCTCCTGATTGGCAGCCGATGAATTACTCTTGGCCAGGGACACCTTTGCCTGGGCTCTGGCAACCTCACGCTCGGCCTGGGCCACGTTGACGTCGCCCTTCGCCTTGACTTTGGCCACGTAGTTGTCGCCCTTCGCCTTGACTTTGGCCACGTAGTTGTCACCCTCCGCCTTGACTTCGGCCACGTCGTTGTCACCCTCCGCCTTGACCCGAGCCTTCTTTAGCTTGGCTTTCGCGACGTCCAAAGCCGTTTGCAGAGGCTCCAAGTCGTGCTCCTGATTGGCAGCCGTTGAATTACTCTTGGCCAGGAACACCTTTGCCTGGGCTTTGGCAACCTCACGCTCGGCCTGGGCCACGTTGACGTCACCCTCCGCCTTGACTTCGGCCACGTCGTTGTCACCCTCCGCCTTGACTTCGGCCACGTCGTTGTCACCCTCCGCCTTGACCCGGGCCTTCTTTAGCTTGGCTTTCGCGAGGTCCAAAGCCGTTTGCAGAGGCTCCAAGTCGTGCTCCTGATTGGCCGCCGTTGAATTACTCTTGGCCAGGAACACCTTTGCCTGGGCTTTGGCAACCTCATCCTCGGCCTGGGCCACGTCGTTGTCGCCCTTTGCCTTGACTTTGGCCACGTAGTTGTCACCCTTTGCCTTGACTCTGGCCACGTCGTTGTCACCCTTTGCCTCGACTTCGGCCACGTCGTTGTCACCCTCCGCCTTGCCAGCCTGCGCGAGCTGCAAACCCGACTCCTGAGTGGCAGCCACTAGATTAGGCTTGACCATCTGAAAATTTGCCTTGACCCGAGGCGGTGGCCTTTGCGATTGCACTGAAACATGAGCGGAATCAGCAGGCGTGGGTTCCACCTCAAGCCTCTGCGCCGCCATCTGGGTCGCAGCGGGCGCCTGTTTGGGGTCTTGTGATAGCCCCATGCTCTCGAACTGGTCCAACAGCGTGTCCTGAGCGCCTCGAGCTTCAGGTGGTGGGTCATAATGTTCGGTGCTCGCCATCCTGCAAACGCGTCAATGCAACAGAAATGAGAAGGGGCAGACAACCATCAAGTCACCCGATGGAAATGCATTCACCACCAACCCCACAGATCAACGGGAGAAAAATGCATTCAGCCCCCGTCCCCACAACTCTTTTTTCCCGCCAAAACCATTCCACAGGCCAAAAATAGAAGATGCATTCACACCTCCTCCCTCTAGCTCATTTTTTCCCGCCAAAACTGCCTGGCATGATTGAAAGCACCCTCGCCGTGATCCTTCATGCTCGCCTTTGCCACTTTCCCCCTGTTCAAAGTCCACACACACACATCCACGAGAATGCAGATGCACGAAAAAGTGACATCGGCTCTGCGACCCCGCCTTCCTTGCCGTCGCTTTCCCAAAGCTGCAAGACAAGATCGGCCAACTAGCCAGACAGCAAAGATATCAAGACAACAGAGAGGGAGGAAAAAAGGGAGGGAAGAAGAGAGACTTGTGCCAGCACACACTCACTCGCACATGCTCAGACACAAGTGCTCACACATGCCCGCACTCACTCACATACCCAAGCATGCTCACACATTCTCACACATGCACTCTTTCAGACAGTCAAAGGGCACGATCATGTGTTCAGCTCTGTGGCCTTGACGGTCATGCACGCCGGCCCCGCACGACTTCAGAGCCAGACCTCATGCATCTCACTTTCCCAAATCAAGCATTCACGCAGGGACTCACCATGTTTGCACGGAAAATCTTGCCGAGAATGCAGCCGTATACCCGCTAGCGGATGAAGAAGAATGCCTCGAGTCTTGACATGCGGGGGCTTGGATGTTCTTGTCGGCTTCGCACAAGAGCTTGTTGGTGTCGTTCGGAGAGCGGCGAGCAACGACGGCATGCTTGGGCGGCACCATCGTTGTAATCCTGCAATTGGTACAGGAAAAGCACGACAAGCTCTTCACCTGTACGTGGTGGCGGCACTGGCCTCAGTCACGCTCTCGGTCTGCCCTGCGAGCACTGGCCCACGTCGCCACGCCCATGCATTGAGCTCCGCGCCGCGCGCAGAGATCGCTTTCTCTTGACCCAATTGGCATCAAAATTGGCACTTGACAGAAAGAAGAAGCAAGCAAGAAAATGAATTTTGATGTAGATCTCCCACCAAATTTTTTTTTTTTTTTGGGCCGTTTTTACCATGAGTGAGTTTTTGCGTGTCCAACTGATTCCAAATTCGATTTCTTATTCATTCCCCCCGCCCCCCCGCCCCCCCACCAAAAAACTAGCGTCATGGTGCTGGCTTTTCCCCTTGCAGATGCGATCATTTTCTCATTTGGAAGGAGAAATCGAAAACTCATTCTTGTGTATCTGCCGAACCTCTCAGAATCCATTCTCAAGGTCATTCTCTTCTGGGCAAAAACGGCCCTTTTTCTTTTTGATTCATGATTCACAAATGTCAATCGTCTTCTGCCTCGACTGCCTCGAGATCAGATCAATTTTGATGCAGAAAACTTATCACACCTGGCTATATCATTCTCGCCGATGGGTTCATTTTTGGATCGAGAGTTCAGACGGTGGAGCGGGGTGGTGCCAGGTCACTTGTTGCATCATCGGTGCTACCATATGCGGTTGCAGCATCCGCTGCTGGCGTAGGTGCGACCAAGACCGAGGCTGGTGACGTGCTGCTCAGCAAGGCGGTGTGCTCTGAGCGCATGGGTTGACGGGAAATAATCCGGCCATCCAACGTAGCCACCGTCTACATGATATGAAGGTTTGTGAATGGTAAGCGTAAGCACAAGTCGGATTCAGGACACTGCTCGGTGATGAGACGAGCCCTACGCCCTTTGCTGCTGAGCACAAAGGCGGCTCGCTTCGAACCCACCTGCACATGATCGTAGATGGTATGTGTGACATCTCGAAAGTCGAGGAGGTTGCGAACAGCCGTTCGAAAGGTCACTTCAGGTGGCGCCGTACCATCTTTGGGCAGGTGCTCGCGATACGAAAAAACTGATTCATTTCAAGAAAACAACCCATTAGCGGGACAAGGACATGCCAAGGCAGGCTGCAAAAGAATTGCGAGGCACACACTGGAAACAAAGATTTTACTGAACAACGTACCGTGGTGGTGAACAGCAGCGGCGATGAACATTTCTACGCAAACCAGGAAATCTTGAATGCCCGCTGCCACACTCTCAGTTGAGTAGACCCAGTCTGCATGCTCCTAAAACAGCTCCATCAAAGTATGGACATTTGAGTCATCATCCTGCGGCCGTCGACCAGAACCGTACAGGAAATTGTTACCCG
>NW_001865063.1:310610-312422 GCF_000002865.3 Monosiga brevicollis MX1
AAATTTTTTTCCCCCCCCCCCCCCCCCCCCCCCCTCCCCAGAAAAATAAAACCAAAACCCCAAACTCACGTGAATGACGCCAACCTCGACCAGAATGGCAATGAGGACGGCTTGCCAGAATGAGAAGAAAATGACGGCCTTGATGGTCAAGAATTTGGGCACGGGCTTGATTGGTGCTAGATCATACTTGAACGCATAGTAGAATAGCACCAAACAGTACATGGCCCATCCCTTTGGCATCGAGCAATGGTGAAAGGTACGAGATGAGCGGCCCAAGGATTGGGGGTTGGGATGTTGATGTTGATGGGGTTGCGTTGTTGAATAAAATCAGTACAGGCGTGTTGAGCATAACAGACCAACCTGAGAGATCATATTGGCAATGGCAAGGTACATGAATGACTTTTTTGGGGACATATCACCGTCGCCGTAATCACCCGTCATGCTGGTTATGAAGGAGATTAGGGTGACGAGGATACGCATCACCATGTAGGAGGCGACAGCGTGCGTGCATTTGTTGATAAAAGGTTCGCCCATTCGCCAGGGTGTGAGACAACAGCACGGGATCATGTGCTGTGCCGGAGGTCGCTTGTGAATATCGATATCAAAGTCCTTGCGTTGACGAAGAAACGTCAATAGATACACCTAGTTGAAAGCAAGGAGGTCATATGACGAAAGGTGGGGCCTGTAGTTGAGCCGTACGGCTCAACAGGAATGCAGGGTCACGGAAGAAGGATGGGGCGAAGATCATACGTAAAAATTGTAGAGGACATAGGCCTCGTAGGTTTCGCGGGCAGTGTCAAAGTAGATGGCGTAGTCGGGAAAGCGCAGCCCCAGCCAAGAGTCGATGGCATAAATAGGAACCTATCATAAAATGGCGGGGATGCCAGGTGAGGTCTAGGGCTTGAACGAAGATTGCAAGTAGACATGCAGTTGGCTCGTCCTACCATCATCATGATGCGAATGATGTGTCGTTGAAGCTCGGGCTTGTACCAATAGCGAAGGTGCTGAGCAATGTCCCAGAGCGTCAATGGCACGGCCAGCGCAACAAAGACGCCGGCCGCGAACCAGGCCTGGACATGTGTCTGTTGATGATAGCTGATCACATGGTGGTCATCCGTTGGGTGCACACAGCATGAGCAGGACGTGGGGCAAGGTGAATATTAATGCATCCTCCCCCCCCTCCCCTAGCGAACTACCATGCGTCTGTTGTCCTAAATGTTCGGCAGGACTAACCGGCGCAATTCCACGATGCCCCACGGAATGAATCCAAAAACGACCAACAAGAGGCTCACAACCCAGAGATACCCTATTGAGCCGGACAATTTGTGAGAGTGAGCATTGCATTTTTGTATGTATGTATGTATGCATGCGTGTGTTGGATGTATGTCTACACCACACGCTTGCACGGGTCGAAATCGTGTCGGTTGCACCCGCCTGGCTGAGCCCGAGCAAGCTGACTTACCACAAACAGTCGAGCTGCGAACATTGCTGAGGCTCTCAAGGCTGACCCGACTGCTTGACCTCGGTCGGGCAGGCCCTAGCTGATACTGTTGATCGTCTGCCAATGTCGCCTCCTCCTCAGCCTCATCCATCAGTGGCGCCTTGAGGTCGCTGGCTGCCATCCTCGCGGCCAATAAGCCAAGAGCGTTCCCGTTCCCGTACACCACAAACACAACTCAAAAAAAGGTTAAAAAAAAGAGAAAAAAAGAAAAAAGCGCCGCCAGCACAGCGTGCGCACTCGGCACCCAAACGATCCAATAACTTGTCCCTCCGCCGAGCAGAGCACACCAGCGTCCGNCCCCCCCCCCTCGC
>NW_001865063.1:312556-329252 GCF_000002865.3 Monosiga brevicollis MX1
ACAAAGGTGCACTTTATGANTTACATTTGGGAAGTAAAGTGGGCATACGTATGTGTGGACCACCACGTACCAGTTGGAGCTGATCTAGCTGAGCATTTTAGTATTTTACTAAATACCTGCATGGTTGAAAGCGGTTTACTGTTGTGGTTGGGCATTAAATTACTTCTGTCTGAATCGTGGCAAAAAGTATTTTCGAAAGGATTTTCAAGCTTGGCGGCTTGGAGTTGCAGGCAATAACGATGTAAAATACTTTTAGATCCTTTTCCGTACTGTTCGCCCATTTTTTTTTTTTCATTTTTTTTTTTTTTTTTTCGTGCAGCACAGTCGTGATTTTGAGCCGAGCTTGGCGCTGACACCAGACGCATCGCCGGGGCCATGTGTGCGGGTGTGCGGCGGTGTGCGCCGGCGTGAGCACGCCTCATTCTGCTCGTTGCTTGCTGGGTGAAAATGAGTCGTGGCGACGAGGCAGCCCGGGCTCGGGACGCCCTTTTGGCCGATCTTGGGCTCGACCGAGCTGTTGCCGCTGAACTCGAGGCCCCAGACAGGCCGAGATTCAGGCCTAGGGGGGAAGCTTCCAACGCCCTCGCCGAGCTGCAAGGCCAGAACCACGCGGCACTTGCCCATTTCCCGGACACGAGGTCTGACCCAGTCTGGGCCAGCGCGAGCGACACCCAATGGCGTTTGCATGTGGATCATCTACTGCACAGCCTCAATGCAAGGCCCGCTACTGACCGCATCAACCTGATCACACCACTTTCCTGTGACACTAAACACCTCTGGTCCGCCCTTGCCGCTGCCGTGCGTTTACATCCCGTTGTGGCTCTTGAAATCCCTGCAGATCAACCCGTGACGAGTCAAATCCTTTGGCTCAAGCTCTGCCTGCGCCGCTGGCGCCGCTTCCACGCTGAAGCCCTCGCCCGTCATGCCCTTGCCATAGCACAAGCCAATCGGTTTGCCGTGTTTCAATCCATCGACGCGGCTTGGGCTCAATGGAAGGCTGCCTTTTTCCGTAAAACCTTTCCTGCTGATGCCCTCTGCCGCCACCACCTGCTTCGCTGCCACTGGGACCAATGGCGCAAAGCCACAGCAGATCTCCGGCGCGCTCGCTGCCAGCTCCATCGACGTACACTCCACCAGACTCTCACCAAGTGGAGGCGCTTTTCTGCTGCTGCCCACGCCCGCACCGTTGAGTCCCAGCGCTGGAGCGATGCCCGGAGTCAAACCCAAGCCCTTCATCGCTGGTCCCACGCTTGGTTGGCTGCCCTTGAGCGCGAGCGGCAAGCCCATCACCAATGGGCTCGAAATCGCCTTCGGCGCTGGTACCGTCGTTGGGCTCGCCGCTGTGCCTTGGACCGTGCGGCTCAGCAGTACTCCCACCGGCTCTTGCACCGCGCCTGGTTTGCGTGGTACCACCGTCTCATCCACCATCAGCACACACTTGCCCAGGCTATATTATGGCACGGTCACACGCACCCGCGTCAGCGGCGCGCGATTTGCTGGGCTCATTGGCGCGCTCTCCTCGACCACCATTGCCAACGCCAAAGCCGCGCCCGAGTTTGGAATCTTCAGCGTCCCTGGCACCGCTGGCGCGCGCTAACCATGTACCACACAGCTCGTATCGAGCCCCTTCGAGCTCGTGCAAAGCAAATGCATTCGCAAGGCCTCTTGCACCGCAGCTTGCAAGCCTGGTCAGCTGTCACGCAGCTCGCTCGCCTCTATCACGCCGTGCATCATCGACATGAGCAAGGTCTTTGTATTGCAGCCTGGTCACGTTGGCGCCGGGCCTGGCACGAGCGCCAAGGGCTCCATGCTCGCATGGACCGAGCCAATGCCCTGGCACGTTGGGTGGCACAACGCTGGACGGCACACGTGCTGCGCCGCCGCCGTCGCCGCCAAGCCTGGCGCTCCTGGGTTCAAGCCGTGCAGTTGAAAGCTCGCCCCATTCGCTGGCGCCTTTTCAAGGAGCTTCTTCTGCTAGAGCGACTCCGCTTGCAGGCCCTGACGGCGCAGGCGGCTGCTCGCCATGTTGTGACCACGCCTGCCCCCATTCATGCTCATGCAGCTCTGCGCCGCACCTGGCACACCTGGCGCCAACAGCTGCTCAAGTCTCGTCAACGTCAACACCAGCTTCAAGAAGCTGAACACCTGCGGGTGCACCAAGGGCTCGCGTGGTCTTGGCAGCGCTGGCGGCTAGTTCACAATCGCCGACAACAGCTGCTTCTGCTGGAATCACACGTGCGCGTGCAGCGACAGCAGCACTGCCTGCGTACAGCCCTGCATCACATGCTAGCCTGGCGGTGCCACCTCCTGCAGCAATCGGCGCAGCTACAGGACTATCGTGCTCGTGGGCGTCTTGCGCACAGCTGGCAATGGTGGCGCTCTTGGATGGCCCTGAACCGCGCCGCTCGCCACCACGACTACCACAGGCGGCAACAAAAGGTTTGGCGCTACTGGCGCCACATTTATCAGCAGCGTTTGGACGCCCGACACGCTCTCACTTGGCACTTGCACGACACGCTTCGTCGCTGGCGGACCGTCACGCGTGGTCGCCAGCAGCAGCGCATCAAATATTATCGCTTGCTCCATCGAGCTTGGCATGCATGGTATTCCGCTTGGCAGGCCCGTGGGGTGCAACTTCAGCGACGCCAGCTCCTCACCGGTGCCGCCTGGTCACTGTGGCGCGCTCGCTGGCACCACCGCCAGGCTTCTTCAGCCCGCGCCCATGATCATGCCCTGGTCCTCGAAGCACACTTGGTTCAGAGACGGGCTTGGCGCTGCTGGATTCAGCAACACTGGCTGAGATATGCCACACGACGACGCGCCTACGCCCTCATGCATTGGGCCTGGCGACAATGGGCCTATGCTGTGCAGGCGCAGGTGGAGTCTGCAGCAAGCGCTCAGCAGGCTGCCAGAATGGCGTTGGCGCAGCGGGCGTGGCGGGCGTGGCACGATGCTTTGCGTGATCGCGCGTACGCTGACCACTGGCGGCAGCATCGCGCTTGGTTGCGTTGGCAAAGTGCTTGGCGCTCCAATCGTCAGAACAATGAGCGGGCAAGGCTGCAGATGGAGATGTTCATCCTCCACTCGACTTTTACCAGATGGCACTGCAATCTCAAGCGGCTTCGCGCCCAGCAACTTGCTCACGTTCACGCTGCTCAACATCAACGAATGCATCACTTGATCCGCCACACTTGGTTGCGATGGCGACATGTCCACCTCCGCCGACAACAGCACGATGCCACAAGGCTTGGTCTAATGCAAGCAAGGCAGACGAGGTGTCTGAGGGCACGGGCTTTGAAATGTTGGCGTTTCAACGCGCGCGCGCGACCTGGGCTTCGACTTGTGGAACAGCGCCGGGCGCGGCGGCACTTGCAGCATTGGCGCCACTTGCTGCGCCACTTTCTTTACCAAGCCCAGTTGGCTCTTCACCAGCAAAATAAGATGGTGTACATGCACGCCTGGCAACGCTGGAGGCTGGTGTGGCGTACGACAAGCCAGCGCCACCATCACGATGCTCAACTGGCAACCCAGACCCGGGCTGCTTGGCTAAGCCGGCATGCGCTGACGACCCTGATGTGCCAGTGGCGGTATCATGAACAGCGCTTGGCGCTCGTGCAGCATCAGCTTACTTGTGGGACAGCATGGCGACGATGGCAGCGTATGTTGCACCGTCATCGCATTCAGAAGGCTAGTGCTGATCGAGCTGCTGCACGGCAGTGCTTGCGACGTGCCCTGCATACTTGGGTCAAGCAACAGTCTCGCCAACTGATGCGCGTGCAGGAGGCCATCGAACACCGCCATCGCGTACTGCGGGGTCACAGCGTGCAAGCCTGGCGCCGATACTTTCACGAATTGTCGGTGGCCCGTTGCTTGGAAAAGTTGCAAGCATGGCGTCGCTTTCGCCGTCAATTTGCAAAGCAGCAAGATCAATCCCGTCAGCTGGCAGCGCTCGCGACGCAGTGGCTGGCCCACCAGGATCGACAAAGGTGCTTGTTTGCTTGGCTGCACTGGCGCCAGAGGTGGCAACTTGTTCTACAGGCCTCGGACGATAAGACTGAGGTCCGGCCTGCACTTTCAGGCACATGGGACCACGTCACGCTTCGCGACAATGGACCAGTCGCGGATATTGGCCGAGACGCTCTGCCTCGTGCCGAACCAGGGACATGGGAGCTCCCGGCTTCTACCGCCGCCTGGGCTTTACCATCGAACCTGGGTCGTGTCGATGAGGAGGATAGCTGGTTGCGGCAGAGTATGCGCAGCTGGGCCAGTACGGGTCTGCCCGCGGATAAGGTGCGCAGTCTTCATCAGTTTTACCTCGTGTTGAGGCTCAAGCGCAATGCGGTGATCCTTCGGAGGTGCTGGCAGCGATGGCGTACGCTGCGTTTGGTTCGGCTGCATGCTCGGCTTCAACCCTTTGTTTTACAGGAGCTGGCCTCATCGGGCCAGTCAGTGCACGCCTTGAGAGCTTCATCGAGTTAACATCTTGTTGAGGATGCATGATTGAGAGTGAAAATGTAGGGAGTAGCTGATCAATTCGAAACTTTGAAAACTTTTAATTGACTGAAACAATGCGCGCCGTGGATAGCAACAGCGACTATCTGGAAACCCGAGGCTTCACGATGGGAAGGGATGATGCAATCGGGCAAAGCAATTATGTTTCTTTGTACTTGTCACTGCTAAAAAGGGAAGAGCTTGACGGGATGGGTGCCTCAGTGGCCATGGGCTGTTGGGCGTGTGTTTGGAGCCGATTTGCTCGAATGCCAGCGCCTGGACCATGGCTGTGCCCGTGGCCATGGTCATGGTCATGGGCGTGGTCGTGTTCGCATGTATGACCATGGCCATGGCCGTGACTGGGCGCGTCGGCTTCGTCCTGTTGAGCCTGCTGGAAAAACTGTTTTGCCTGAATAGGGTCCCGAATCAAATTCATGGCTTGATTGAGGATCGCCTGTTGGTGAAAGAGCATGTGGCGTGGGTGAGAAGACACGGGGCAGGGCGAAAGGGGAGGGCAAAATGGGGTGAAGTGGGAACCTGTTCATCGAGACCAGCTTGCTGTATCTGCTGGCGTGCAAAGGCCAGCTTGCGCATGGCACGAGCCAACGTGTCCTGTGCATAAGAAGCGTGGTGACGGATCAGAAATGGGGAAAGGTACACATGCCTGAAGCAAGCCACTTCGACGACGACGTGTGGCACACCTCTGCGCTCAGTTCATCCGCTTGGGTTTGGCGGCGATGCTCAGCAACGCATTCATCTAGGGTTTGGCTTTTCTGCGGGTCCTCCAGAATTTCTTTGATCTCTGGCTGCCGGACAACGGCGAGTTAGTATACGCCCGTGACGCCCGTGGAGTCTATAAAAACAATGGTTGAAGATGTGACTGGCAAGAGACAAACCATGATGCCGAAAACTAGGTCTTGTTGCTGCTTGATGCTGTGATACACTTGCATGCGCTTGTCAAATTCTTCGGGAGAGAGCTCAGCTCGATCAAGGGCCAGCGATTCACTGCACAAGCACAAGCACAAGCACAAGCACAAGCAGGCAGGGTCAGCGCTTGGGGCCGGGCATGACAGGAACTGCAAGAGATGAAAGAGGATGGTACGCACAGCTCCATGGATTCTTGAAAGGCGAGTAAGACCGACTGGCTGTCTTTGAAGCGGCGGCGGGCCTTTTTAAGCTGGCGAATGCCAAAGTCGGGATCTGCATCAAATCATGGAGCAATTTCGCGTACAGCAATCAAGGAGCGATTCGGGTGAAGAAGAGAGGCTGTTGCATGGCTGAAGCAAGGGGACGATGCACGCACCAATTCCATCGTCTTGGAAAATGTCGCGACGCACGTTTTCAGCCTCATCAGCGATATCCTAAGAGTGCGCCACGGCCAGGGGAGTGGCATGCTTTGTGAGATAACGCAGAAGAATTGCGACAAATGGTGGATGCAAAAAGGAGAAGTGCATGGGCCGTACGCGCTGCGGATCTTGATAGGCGGCTTTGAGGCGGGCAATGGTATCGGGGGTATTGATGGCCGTCTTGATATGCACGCAAATCGATCGGGCCGGAAGTGAGGGGGGCAACCTGGCGGCGATGATGTGGCCCAGTGCGGCCTGGATGGTACGAGAGGGACAAGACCTACTTTAAAGTGCTCGAGGTGTTGAAGCAGTTGGTCCATGGTGAGGAGACCGTCATTTTGCAGCTCTCCGGGACTACCAAGCGCACAGGAGTGGCAAGCAAGGAGGGGTGAGCAAGGGCAGTTTGGACTGCACGGCGGGCCTGCGGGTGGCGCACCGAAGATGGGCTTGTGGCTGCGGCTGCTCGGCCGTGAGAATGGGGCTCTGCACCCCCATGCCCTGCAGTGCCGTTGTGACGCTCGCAACCGAGGCACCCTCGCTCCGATGCTGCGCCGTCGATGCCGTGTCCGTCCCTGTTGCTGCTGACAAGGCCGACTCGTCTCGCTCATCATCCGCCGTAATGGCTTTGGCCTCGACCGACCGTTCCTGCGGATGGCCCTTCAGGCCCATGGCCGCCGCCACCCACTCCATCCTTCCGTTTCAACACCACACGCACCCACACGGCGGTACCACGACCTCTGGCTCCGTCGCCGACACACACACTCACACACACTCACGCAAACACGAAAAAGCACACACACGTAAACTTTAAACGAAAGAGAGAGAGAGAGAGAGAGTTTGAGAGAGAGAGTTTGAGAGAGAGAGTTTGAGAGTTTGAGAGAGAGAGTTTGAGAGAGAGAGAGAGAGAGAGTTTGAGAGAGAGAGAGAGACAGAGACAGAGAGAGAGACAGAGACAGAGAGAGACAGAGGGAGAGAGAGAGAGAGAGAGAGACAGAGAGACAGAGAGACAGAGAGACAGAGAGACAGAGAGACAGAGAGAGGGAGGGACAGTGAGAGACAGAGACAGAGAGACAGAGAGACAGAGAGACAGAGAGACAGAGAGACAGAGAGACAGAGAGACAGAGAGAGGGAGGGACAGTGAGAGACAGAGACAGAGAGACAGAGAGAGAGAGAGACAGAGAGAGACAGAGACATAGAGACAGAGAGACAGAGAGAGAGAGACAGAGAGACAGAGAGACAGAGAGACAGAGACAGAG
Organism: Monosiga brevicollis MX1; assembly: GCF_000002865.3. Classification (NCBI taxonomy): domain Eukaryota; class Choanoflagellata; order Craspedida; family Salpingoecidae; genus Monosiga; species Monosiga brevicollis. The sequence goes on from NW_001865063.1 coordinate 319,650, forward strand.
AGAGACAGAGAGAGACAGAGACAGAGACAGAGAGAGAGAGAGAGAGAGAGAGAGAGAGAGTGTGTGTGTGTGTGTGCGCGAGCAATGAGAGAGATGTCAGGCGGTTCGGTCGTCGGGTGGTGCTATGGTGTTCCATAGGCAGGAGGAGAGAGAGAGAAGGAGTGAGAGACAGCAGCACACACTCGTTCTATGAATCGGAGAAATCTTCATCGGGCGTGAGGATGATGTGCTCTGCTCAACAGGGGAAAGGATAAAAGAAGAGTGTCTGTGTCAATTCGAAGGAGCGATCGCCAACGCAATGCGCGTCAATTGAAAGGCAGCGATCTCAAGAACTTGGATCGAATATGATGCCCTTTGGTTTCAAACATGGTCTCGCGCCTCTGAGCGCGCAAGCAACGAACAGGGCTTGGGGCTTTGATTCATTTAAGCGCGCGCCATGAGCCAACTGATCATGTCATCGCGAACCTACACCAACAGCAGTTCACCAGACCCGAAGTGAGTCGCTGGATGTGAGGCGAGAAACACTGAGAAGGAGAGAGAGAGAGAGAGAATTTGGGTCGCCATTGGGTCGCCTTTGGTCAAGCAAGCGTGTTTGCTCTGGGACGTACGCGCTCGGCACCGCCGTCTGGCTCGGCAAGCAACGCATGCCAAAACCCTTCATAAATGATTATGTCCTTGTCCTTGGAAATGGCCTTCTCGTGCAGCTCCCGACTGGCTTGCACCGATGTCACCTTGTCGGCATCGCCATGCTGACACAAAAAGGGTAGATCGTACTTGTCCAGCAGCGATTGGACCTAGACATGTCAAAAACAAAATCAATGCCAGCGAACACACGCAGTTCCTGCGCCCCCCTCCCTTTCCCTTAAGATCCTGTCCAGGCAGAGAACATGAGAACGCGCATACGTCGAGAACGGCATCGCGCATTTGCCAGGCCGTCATCAGGCGAGGGCGTCCGTGGTACACCATGGGATCGGCTGCAGCACGCTCTCGCTCCTACTTGAACGTGGCATGGAGACGCGCAGGATCAAAGTCGGGCGTTGCAAGGCATGGTATGGACTTGGCGGACATGCGTGGTGCCTTTTGCAAACGGCAGCGCACCTTGGGGTCCTTAAAGCCAAGGTGGTTGGTGCTGGGCACGGGAGCCAGGGGCAGCGTGGGAAACATCCACACAATGTAGTCACCCAACGCAATCTGGCCCCACAAATACCAAATAGGATCCGCATGATAGCGTAGAGGCATCGGACACCCATGAGAAAAACGAGAGACCGAGATGGAAACAACCGGAGCGTCAAAAAGGTAAACGACGGGAAGTCGGCTGGACAAAACCATCCGTCATGGACCGGCAAGGGTCACACTCAGTAGGTTGAAACGTACCACCCAGTCCGGAGGCAACATTTCAGGGGCGATGCGGCACATGGGGCATTGCACGACCACGCCCTTGACAATCTTGTGCAACGGCTGTCCGGGCGCCGTAGCCAAGAGAGTAAATGCACCCCCCATGCTCTGGCCTACAACAACGACAACGCCGGCGGCGATAATACAGCGGTGTCGAGTGAGCTGGTGCTGGTCGGTAGTACCCGGGGTTGAATCACGACCATTACGCACCAACAAGGAACATGGGAACATCGGGAAATTCTTGATGGATGGACATGCCATACTCGCCCACTTCAGCGACCAGCTGCTTATAGTCTGGGATATAGGCGCGGAGACCTAGGAGGCAAGGGCCAAAAGGGCGATGAGATGCCCAACCAGGGCTGACCACTGATGTTAATTTCTCCTCGAGCTCGCGCGTCGCCAAAACATGACACATGTGCGTGCGCGCCAAATCAGACCTTCGCTGTGGCCATGACCGGCGTGTGAGATGCCACAAACCATGGCTCCCCGGGATGTCAAATTCTCCACACCAATGCGTTCCATCACACCACTGTCGCCCGCAAGAAAGGTGGTCGCACAGAGACATTTGGGGGGCGCGAAAGCGAGCAAAATATGAGCCCTGCCCACCTCAGAGGCTCTGGCAACGGCAGCTGCGGGCAGCTGTGGCAGCCAAGACTTGAGGAACAAAGTCGGAAGCATCACAGCACACACACACACACACACACAGAGAGCACAGGCTTACTCAATATAATGACCATAGCCATGCACCATGAAGACAATCATTCTGGGCACCGGCGTGTCGGGCATGTACCGCACATCGTGCAACTTGACGCCCCGCTCCGTCACAAAGTATCGGCGATCCGCCTCGGCTGCTTGATCCGCACTCATCCTGGCTCGCACAAGAACACCTTCACCACCACCACCACCAGCACGCACCCTCTCACCCACCCAATACGTCTCTATCCAATCCCCACGCAGGCAAAGATGCGGCAAGCACACGGGCAAGAAGAAGCCCTGCGATCACGGTCTCGGGCACCAGCAGAAGCAGAGCGACGTCGCACGCGCCACTGACTGACACTTCAAGAAAAAATAAAATAAAAAATAAAAAATTGAAAAATAATTGTGTTTGTCATTGTCTCTGACAATGGTGATAGAGGGGATGTAATCTCTTCGAAGAGCCAACGAACTTTCTATATCTCTTGATACTGCATGCTTTTATCGTTGGTATTTGCATGTCTGAGTGTCTTGTCTCTGGATTCGACAGGATTGGGTTCACAACCTCTGAAACGGGCTTGAAAAAGCGATTCGTGTCTGCAACGGACAGCTCCGGCAGCGGGCTGCTCTTCCTCCTCCCTAGGTACTCCTCTGCCATCGCGAAGCGAGCTTTGGTTGGACAAGTCAACACCGGGCGCAGGCTTTGTGAGGTGGTGGGTGCTGAAAACATTGACCTTCAAAAGCCCTCTCTGCGCACAGACGACGTCGTGGGAGGATGCGAAGCGCGGGCGCTCAGCAATGTCGGGCTGGGCCCCTCCTGTGGCGGCTGGCGATGGCAACGGTTGTGGTGATGGTGCCTATCAACGCCATCAATGACACCCTTGGCAATGACGTTCCAGCCGAAACAAATCAGTTGGGCCTTGAAAATCAGACCATGCCGATCTTTGCGGGGCTTGACTTTGCCTGGCAGCGTCGAGTTTTAGGTACGCGAATGGGGTCTTGAGGCGCACCAGTGTCATGAGGCTTACCAGTGTCATGAGGCTTAGGGTGTTGCTTTCGACTGTAGATGCGTTTGAGACGCCTCATCGCCTGGGTACCTTTGGGAGCCGGTGGGACGCTCCGGCCCAGCATGCCCTCATGTCTTTTACGCCGGGAGTGAATGGCGACTTTGCCTTTCCCGCGACCTTTTTTCATCGAGCCATGGGCAACCTGTACGCCAATGCCGCCACTACTGGTGCTCTTGCTGGTTCTGGTCGTCGGCCCCGTGTACGTTGCCAGACTGTGCGTATCATGCCTCACGTGCCCATGGCCTGCTTTGCGCAGAAGTGCTTTGCAGCGGCTCAACGTAAGCGCACAGGGAACAGACCGGCTCAACACCAGCCACCCCGAAGCCCCTAGTGCCCGCGTGCAGCTGATTGTGCCGCTCGCAGATGACCTTCAAGATGCCGGCGCAGCCCACTATGTTCTCAACGGCTTCAATTTGTCCATGCATTGCAACGCATCTTGTGGGCCCTGTAATTCCAACGGTGATTGGATCACAGACTTTAATCTCACCCTCGGGCCTTGCCCACGAGCTTCCCTGCAAGCAAGCGCCGCTGCAGCCCCTTGGTGTGCCCACCTCGCAGTGACGCGCGGCTGGACACCCTCTCATGGGGGAGGCAAGGCTCTAAATGACTGCATGGACTATCGATGCACGGTGGACGTCCTGCGCCTGCCGCCTGCGCTCATAGTGGCCAGCGTGTCGGCCCAACGTCAACGTTCCCTGTTTGCGCCCATTAACGTGACAACGCATTCTGTCCCCCTTGTGCCCGGCCTCTGCGCTCCCGACCCCTGCCCCACTGCATTCCGGTCGCTTACTTGGCAGCTGACTAGCAATCAGTACCCCAATCGTGGCCGTTATCTTGAGCGCTTGGTCTTTGCTGTCGCACCCGTCGAAGCTGCGCCCACCCCCAACACAAGCCTGCACGTATTGGCCGGTCTCACCAGCCCTGCGCTGACCACCTATCCCAGCAACTACACCATGACATACACCATCGACGTCCTGCAGCTCGGCGCGCAGCCCGTGCCAAACTCGATCGCACCGCCCCTGGCTGCCACCTGGGTCGTCAATGGCACCGTCTGCAAAAATGACCCTCTCTCGGGATTTGAGTGCGCAGCGCATGGACTCTCCCCACAATTGAACACCATGGTTCCTCTTCCGTCGAGCGATCAGCATGGCCTGTTTGCATGGGCTCTTTAGCCGTGCTTTGTTGGGTCATGAGTAGAAGACCTTGTGCTTGATTTGTTTTTTATTTTTTCGTGTGTTGGGTGTCTCGAATGGTCTTTATAAGTGAATGTAATCGATGGAATGGTTAGGCAAGCGCGAGGCCGCCCGGTCGCCTCGGTTTACCCCCTCTCATCCAGTCGAATTGCGATGGTGACATGAGGTGGTCACCCTCCTTGGATACCTCCGCTTTCCTTTTTGGACCTGGAAAGAATGATTGGAGAGAGCCGGTCAAGAAATTGCTCAGCGTCAGAGCCAGAGTCAGAGCGAGAGCGAGAGCGAGAGAAGAAGAGGTAGAATGGGGAGATGGAGAGGAGAGGAGGGAGTTAATGGAGATATTCAGAGTCAGAGACAGAGCGAGTTGAATGGAGAGAAGACAGAAAGAAGACGATCTCTCGAGATGAATGAAGGCAGATAGACAGAAGAACGCATGTCGATGGAGAGCATTCAGAGTCAGAGAGCGAGAGTTTAGAGTCAGAGTCAGAGAGCGAGAGTTTAGAGTCAGAGACAGAAAGCGAGAGTTCTCGCGCGCGCACACAGAAACGAAGACACACACAGGCAGCAAAAAGTTTCTCTTTCGAGTATCGTTGTTTTCGCTTTGGGCCAAAGTTGGACCTTGTGCTTGAGAATTTTTTTTTTCTTTGTGGTATTGGGGGTTTATATGCTCGAGCATTCCAAGGCCCTTGTGGGAAGCGCGAGGCCGCCCGGTCGCCTCGGTTAACCCCCTCTCATCCAGTCGAATTGCGATGGTGACATGAGGTGGCCACCCCCCTTGGATACCTCCGCTTCCTTTTTGCGATGACTTTTGGTGCATGTCACGATCTGCTGGGAAAGGGGTTGCCGGTAACGCTTGCTGACTGCTGTACGGTTGCTGCCAAAGCAAAACTGTTGATTGTGGCCACCAAAAGCTCATTGTTGTGCAGCGAAAACGATCAGCCCTGTGCATTCCCAGTAAGAACAATTATTGATTCTCGCCATCACCACAATTTTGGACAGAAGGTTTGGAAGTCGCTTGACGACTAGATTCAATATGGGCAACTCGGGAGTAATAAAATGAACAAGTCGCGATCAAGAGACGGACGTGGAAAGTTCGGAACCAATCGACATATCAACCAGTTCATCGCACAGCCCATCCACAATACGCGACTACCAAAAACTCGATCAGCCGAATTAGGATGCAAGCAGATTCCCAAATGTGTGTCAGGGCAAAAAAAAAGAGAGAACAAGTCGCGATCAAGAGACGGACATGGAGAGTTCGCATCCAAAGTGATAACCATGTACCCGCGGATCAGCTGATAGCCAAGAGCTCTAAATAGACATATAAACCCCATCCACAATGTGCGACGCGACGTTGATTCGCAAAAACTCGATCAGCCGAGTTAGGATGCAAGCAGATTCCCAAATGTGGGCATTGTCGTTGATGACCGCCTGGTGAACTTCGCCACGCGGTGCCGCGATGACCGAATCATATCTGCACGCGATAGTTCGGTCAGGTCGAAAGCCAGCCAGAGAGACTCGCGGCTCAGAGCCAACATACAACATGCCAGAGCCGAGTCTGTCCAACACACCGCTCAGGTATGCTGTTCATTCAGAGTCAGGCTCCACAGCATTTGAAAGGCCAGTTTTGGGTTTTGCGAGGAAGCGGGTCGTGTTGAGGAGGCGTTTTGAAAGAGGTTTGAGAGACGGCCTTCGGGACAGTGGTGTCTTGAGGTCAATTGAACCAGCTGCGGTCGGCTAGCATTCACAGTGACCAGACCAGATGCACCATCGAAAAGGCTGTCGAGACGCTCAGGGAAAGTGCAACCCGTGCCAGTCAGAGGTGTCTCAACAAACAAACAATAGCAATTAACAGAACAGGCTTATCAGAGAAGTCTCTAGCCAAGACATTGCAAAGTACACGAAGCACACGCGGGCAATGCGTGCCAACACCCACCCACCCCTCCCCCCCATCAACAACAACGGGGGGCAACCCAGTACGTCAAGGTGTGTACGTTAGACAGGAGATGAAGACATATCAGCTATCGGGGTTCCTGTGGGAAGACCCATGGTAGATGACGCTGATTGTGTGCAAAAGCAATGGGGTGTCCAAATGCGTGGGAGAACAGCGGACTTGACGCGAACAACTAGCAACTTGTCCAGGCTATCCTAATTGGCCGTGTAGTATACAACCAGCTCGGGATAGATTTGGGCATTCTCAAACATAATCACCTCATGAAACTGCCCAGGCGGTGTCGCGACAACTGAGTTATACCTGCAGAAGTTTAACGGTAAACGCAAGAGTCAGATCAGGAGGCGGGCAAAGACAACATGCAACAGGTGCACGATTTTGTCCGACGCACCGCTCGTTGTTGGGTGCATCGGGCTGGAGCGGTGGCGCCAGCGCCCCAGAAGGAGGTGATGGATGAGCATGGGCATGGCCCAGGAGTGCTCGCGTGATGACGAGCATCCGTTCACCGTTGGGTCCGGCATCGGCGTACTGATGACTCTGGAATCGTTTAGCACATATCCGTGAGCGCTTAGATAAACAGGCGAAATTAAAAGTCAGCGCGGCCATACCTTGCCGGGATGGTCGGCCAAGTAAACACCTAAACCAAATCGGTGGCCAGCGCTGCTGCCAGCAAAGCGATGGTCAAGGCCCAGGCGCACTATCTTGTCGCGCAACACTGTGCTGGGGGCAATACCGTGGAGCAACAGGCGCTCTTGACAGGATGCATCGCGAAGCAGAGCTGGAGATCCCGAGGGCGCATCTAATGTGGACGTTTTGAGTTGATCATAGTGCTTCTGACTTTTGATGTGATGCAACATCTCCCGTCGCTTGGCGCTGTAGCGCTCCCACAGCACGGGGTTGTGCACGCGCTCTACCCGTTGCACTGCAATATTTGCTGGTCCCCGCCCATCGGTGTTCAGCTGCTTCAGTAGCTCACTCACCTAGCCACCCAGTAGATTCTAATTAGACGATTCTTGGAAGAGCAAAGGAAAAAAAAAAAAAAAAAAAAAAAAAAAAAAAAAAAAAAAGCAATCACAAGCGACGCACCTCTGATATGAGCTCGGGAGCGTCGCGCAAGACATCAATGGCTGGCCCAAGTTGGGCGATGGCAAGCTGCTGCGAAATCTGCTTGGCGCTGAAAAGGCTTGGCCGTTGCTTTGGATCTGTTGCAAGCAAGGCTCGCGTTTCCTTGTACAAATCGCTCGTTGAATCGCACATCTGCATCAGAGACGCCAAAGTGAGTTCCAGTCACACGAGAGCCGCGGTTGGTTCTTCGTTGTGGGTCAATAGGTATCGCACTATCGCTCACCTCAGTCGCCAAGTGCGGAAAGTCGCAGTCAGACTCTCCTGCTCGTATGCTCCAGCTGCATCGATCCACAACCTCATCAACCCGTGGGTGAGCAGGTGGCACCGTTTGTGGGAACATGTAGGTGTTGTAGAGAACGCAGCCAAAGGAAAAGGCATCCTGTGCCGGGCGCGCACCCACACGACCCATTCCAAATACCACTTCAGGTGCCACATAACCTGCCGTGCCCGACGATGCAGTGGCCGTGCATGGTAGCATGGTGGCTTCGGCGGCGGCCTTGGCAATGTCAAAGTCACCCAGCCGCACAACGGGCTGATCCTCCAAGCCGTCTAACATGACATTGCTCAGCTTGACATCTCGGTGCACCAGGCCCTTGCTGTGCATAAACGACAGGGCCGTGCGCAGCTGCGTCATGAGTCCTGCTATCACGGTTGAGGTGGCCAGGTGTCGTGCCGTGCTGAGCCACTGCTGCAAATCACCCTGTGCACACCATGGCTGTACCAAGTAGGCGCTTGGGTGGCCACTGTGCACGTCCACAAGCGCGCCAAGGACCGGAATGATGTGTGGATGCTCAAGCTGGCGCATGGCGCGGAGCTCACGCAGAAACGTACGGCACTGATTTGTTTTGTGCTGTTGAGCAAATGCATACTCCTTGACGGCCAAATCTTGTTCCCCAGAATTTGATAGCGCGGCGCGGGCCTTGTACACCTTGTGATTTTGGTTGTAATGAAGATCAAGCTGGCCCAGGCTGGAAAGCGACAATGCCCGGTCCACTTCGGTCATGGCCTCCAAGATGAGGCTGGCTGGAAGGTCGGGTCCAAGCACTGTGCGGAGCCGCGCTCCCAGCGCGCTCTGGTCAGGATGCAAAAAGTGGTTGTCTGGATGTTCTTCTGCAGCTCGGCCACCTCCTCATGAATGGATCCAACTTGATCTGCGCTGCTCTGCGTGATGCCGCTTGCATACTCTTCGCACGAAGTCAGCACGGACAGCGTCTTGGCCTGCCAGTCGATCATGTCTTGCAACTGCTGCAACAGGGCTTGCACCTCGTGAAGCGCAAACGCCAGATACCAGTCTTGATGCTCATAGTCATGCTCAACTCTCCATGTTATCAGCTGCTCCAGGCCGTTCTGCTCGGGCAAGCTCAGCTTTTCGTGGGCTTGGCACAGCTCCTCCCAGGCCTCGGGCAATGCCTCGGTTGGAGGTGGTGCACTCACATCCAACCGTTGCGCACACTGCTCCAGTCTCTCCACTCGATGGTCCGTGTCGGTGGTTCCCGCTCTTGCCACAGCACGCAGAGCAGTAATCAGCTTCAGCACTAGCTGCTCGAGGTTGTTGTTGGCGTTGGTGAACAGTTCTATGCGCTTGGCTCCCACGTCGCGTAGCATGGCGACTTTGTCCAGGGCTGCACCGAGGTTGGCGGGCGGCGTTTCGGGTGCCATGGTCAGCGCGGTGGGTGGATCGGGGCACGCTGCCAGCACGGTCTGAAGCTCGAGGAGCACCGGCTGTAGCTCAAAACCAGCAGTGACACCGTGCAGCTCTTGCAGCACTGTTTCTAGGTTGTCAGTGTTGGGGTCCAATTGACCCAAGCGGTTGCTCAACGCTTCGGGCGCTGCCAGTGCCTGGTCGAGCGCGCCGAGGGCCTGGGTGGTGGTCGCCTGGAAGGCAGCCCAGTCCATGGCAGGAAGCTCTGGTGGGGCTTTGTCGATGGTCCTCTGGATGTCCGCAACCGCCGTTGCAAGATTGGGGTTTTGTTTGGCGGCACCGCTGATAAAGGCATCGAGGTGGGGGAGGGGATGGGTGGTGGTGCGCTCCGGCAAGAGGGGCCTGAGCCAAGTATCCACCGCCACAACAACAGAGGCCGTGGTCTAATGGAGGGTTGTGTGGTGCCATCGGTCGTGATTAGGTTGGATAAGGCCGTGGGGATTGGGGCAATAAATGCATTGGGAAAACAAGATTGAG
>NW_001865063.1:329302-365716 GCF_000002865.3 Monosiga brevicollis MX1
TAACGGGGGGAGGGAGGTCCTGTACTGACGATGTCCTTGGCTTTAGCATCAGCACCGTGCTTCAACAGCATCTCCACCACCTTGTCATGACCGTTACAGCAGGCCTTGCGTAGTGGTGTTTGACCACCCAATGATGCAAACATGCAGTATATGTCCCATGTTATACCATATCCGTAACATATTCAAAGTGTAATCAATATCACACAACATCATACCAAACAGCATACGTACCTCATATTTGTATTGGGCAGCATCTCGGATACGTTGTTGGTCCCAACTGCTCACCAGCCGCAGCGCCTCTTGTGGATCTGATGACCGACACGCCCTCCACAGCTGCGCTCCATCATCACTCATGGTAACGGTATCTTCTATCCACCAACAATCTCATGAGCCCCCTCTCCAAGTACAACTCGTCCGTGAAAGTTGCAAGGACAGGTGTACTTGGTTGGTTGTCCAGCGCACGTTGTCGACTGCGAGGCGAGATCAGTGGTCTCACACCACTGAAAGCAAAAAAAACCGACAGCGATGCTTTCAACCAAAACGTTCTGGCGTCGCTGCAAGGCCCCGATCAGGAGAGCGTATCAAACACAAGTGATCAGTCACCACGCACACAAAGCAAGACACGTCAAGCAGCCCGCCGATGCCGATATCGAGACCGAGAAAAAAAGGGCAACAAGAAAAAGAAGAAGAAGAAGTCAAGAGCAAATGGCAAAGGGAAGGCAAAAAGAAAATAACCAAGTACCCGCGGATCAGCTGATAGCCAAGAGCTCTAAATCAACATAAAACCCCACCTCGACACGTCAACCCCATCCACCTCATCCGCATACGTCCAGGGCCAACTGAGGAAGCACGATCAGACAGACGTGCTTGGATGTGCAACGTAAAAATAGAAAAGCAGAAGGAGAACCAGAAGAAGAGAAGAGTAAAAAAAAAATACATGGGTGCGATCAAAGAGATGTCACATGCACAGATTTTCGGGCAATAAGCATGCAACGGCGGATCAGCCCTGATGGTAGGTATAAGTTTGCATATAAAGTACCGGTATCAAGAGCGGTTTTTGAAATGTCAGACGAACAAATTGCTTCCAAGGGTCTGATTTTGTATTAGCTTGAAGCACATTTTTTGGATGGAAATGATAGCTGCTTCGGGTCTGGATTGACCGGGTGTACACGACAACAACTGTGAGTCAGAGAGGAAAGGCAAACACGTATGCTTGTCAGAGCGGGCACATGCGGCCATCTTCCATACAGAGAGGATGTTGGAATGTGGAGACACCTCAGAGCAAAATATAATGCAAATTAGAGATACATTTCTTCGTGATACTCATTTCAGAGAAAGTACCCGACACACCTCCTAATCCAGAGAGAGCATCCATCTCAACCTTAAGCCCAAGCGCAAACAAAAGCATTTTTTCGTTCTCCGATCAAACCAGACACCGACATCGTACGTCCCCTGTGGTCGTAAACGGCAGCCAGGGCCATTCTGCTGGTCACGGATTGAACTCCCGCTGGAAAGCATTTGGACATTGTGTGTCTGTTGGCCAGGATACAAATCATCTTGACCGTGTGCAACACACACACACACTGGGAGGGGGATCGAGCGAGCCAATGAGACAACGAACGACTCGGCAGGTCACTGGCTCTACACCATCGGCGACCACATGTGCTGTGTGGCAGCCGATTTGCGATTGCTGATGAATTGCCTCCTTCACTTCTTCCGTGTTGCTCGCTCTCTGGATCGAGGCACCTGCCCACATACACATCCCCCCGCCACACACACACACCCCGTCTTGTTTGCCTCTTGGCCGTTTGGAATGTGGGCGTTCACAAGGATTTATATGATTTGGTTTTTTGGCAGTGCAAGCCAATTTTTTTTTTTTTTTTTCGATGGAGTCTTGATGGAAGACATGATTGGTTTTTCTTGGCTGCACTGCCACAACTCACCGCCATCCAATTGGTTTGATGTGATAGATGAAGTTCTGCCGCAACGTGCTGCTGCTCGCCCTTCTGCTGGCGCCCTTGGCCCTGCTCAGCCATGGTATGTCGAATCGCGGGCCATTCTCTCTGCATTGGCCTCCCCGCACATGCTCTTGTCGATTTCAAGACGACCCCGACCCCCGCCCCCCCCCCCCCCAAAAAAAAAAAGAAAAATGACTTTACTGACCTTGCGCACCGCCTCGCCTCTCGATGGAACCTTCTTGTGGTTGCAGCTCAGGATGTCGAGGAGGATGAGGACATTGAGGACACCATCGTCCTTGATGATCTTGAGGTTGAGGAAGAGGAGATCTCCCTCACCAACCTTGTGACCACAACCACCATTTTCCCCTCCCATGTCGATAAAGGTGCGTGCTGACCAATGCGACTAGGCCCCTGGCCTAGACCCCGAGTCTTGGCTCCACAACGCCCATTGTCTCCCGCACCTGCACAGTGCACCCACAAGTCCAATCTCCCCCCAGCCATTCCCAGCACTCGAGTTGGCCACGACGCTCATTGTTTGATGTTGTGCCAACCACGCCCCCTTTTTTAAACAAAAAAAAATTTAGTCTTTCCTGCCGGTTCCATCGTGTCTGCCGTCGTCGGTGTTCGCAACGCCGCCAGCGAGCCCATCATTGTCAACGCCATGGCTGCCTCGATCCGTCCCCTCGAGGACATGACCCAGTCCTTCCAGAACGTGAGTTGGGACTGAACGTCACTGTGGAGGCGATACTGCTTCACACCGCCATCGCAATCGCAATCGCCTGCAAACACCTCAGTCTCACAGATACACACCTTGTCTTTGAATAGCTCTCTCTGATCTTCTTGGCCGACCGCATTGAGCCGGGAGAGGAGGCTAGCTTCAACTACAAGTTCCGCCCTTCGGAGCGCTTCGAGCCCGCCACCTTTGCTCTTGTCCTTGATGTTGGCTTTACTGATGCCCAGGACCGCCAGTTTGTCGTCCAGGCCCACAACACCTCAGTCACCATTACCGAGGCTGAGGACGATGGTGACCTGACCGGTCTCCTTCCATTTGTTAGCATGGCGGCCCTGGCTGCCTTTGCCTACGTCTACCTCCAGAAGCCTGAACTCCTGCAGACCGCTGCGGCCCCTGCTGCCAAGCCCGAGAAGATTGAGCGTGGTACTCGCGCCTCGGCCTCGGGCAACGAGTGGCTCAACAGCGCCAACCTGCCCCAGTCTGCCCGCAAGTAAATCGTCTAGGCCGGAATGTGATCGAGGCGCGTTGGGTTTGGAAGCACCATGCCAGGCTGCCCAGGCATCACGCTGAGCAGCCTTCCCTTTGAGGCTGCCCATTCCTTTTACGGGTTGCTCTTTCTTCACGAGCTTTTTTACTTTTTTTTTTTCTCTTGCAAACCAAATGACTTCAGTCCCCCTTTGTTTGTGTGGAAACGTGCGATGTTCTGTTTCTTTTGCCCGCATGTGTTTCCTACAAAGAAGACGGGAAAGGCAGGTGGGTCTTTTGACTGCTTTTCCCCTACCCGAAAACTTGACCCAAAGCCAATTTTAAACACAGACCTGATCTTGGTTTCTTCCTTTCTTTCTGAGAGCCCATTGACTGGATTGATACGCGCGGCAAATGAATACCGACTTTGCTGTCTCAAATCACGGGAAAGAAAATATGAGATGATTTGATTCAACCCGAGGGAAAATGCCACCGCTCGAGTGCGGCGCAGTCTGAGCACGAACGTGCAAAACATGGGAGACGCCACAAAGAAAAAGAAAACTGCTCAAACGCGCCACACACACACACAATGTGGGAGCAGGCGTGAGCACGCACACCAAAAATTGGATCAAAGGAGCTTCGAACAAGGAGCCACTCCCAATCACCCCGCAGCAACGAAGAACAACATGATCCAACGGCCAGCAAGGGATCAACAAATTACGCCCACGCACACACTACACGCAAATACAGTAAAGAGACGAGCACAGCGCGTCGCTTACACGTGAACAGCCGGATCCTAAACTCAAAGCAGATTATAGGTGGCAACAACATTAGCACAGGCCACCACTTCTCCGTCGTCCTGCTTGTGTTCCTTGACATCGTGATACACGTTGTTGAGACGGCCCAATTGGCTCTGGTTCTGTTGCGCGAGCACTTTGGCCCTTTGCTGCGCCACAGCGACAGCCGCCTCTAATGCTCTTTCGCTGCGGCATTTTTGCGTCACATGCGGTCGAAAGCAGAGGGTCAATCAAGTTCAGACATGCCAAAAACAACCGGGCAAGGTCATCATTGTTCAAGGCGCGGCATGTTGCACACAAACCTAGCAGCAGCAAAGCTCCCGGGCGAGATCACGGGAAGAATATTGATTTCTTTTAAGCAGGAGAAGTTTTTACTCGGAATCGTCATGTAGATATCCCAGGCCAGGTGTCTGCCGACCCGTTCCAAATGAGGGTGGCACTTCAGACCCACACATGCCAGTCGGGACCGAGCAGGGCATGGCACAAGGGCGAGCACCAACCGGTCGGAGAATTTGATACTAAGCTTGTATTCGGCACAAACGCGCTTCTCAGTCAAAACTTTGGATGCCATGTTCTCTCGTAGAGCGCTATGAAGTATCTCTGCGAGTTGCCAGCGGGGGTGAGGCCAGGAAAGGGCGGGTGAGTACAGCTGCCGTTGTTGACGAGCAAATCATAGACCGAGATGAGGGAAAACCAGCTGGGGGCACAAACGTTTTTCAGCCAAGAGTTGCATAATGTAGGAACGCCGCTTTTGAATGCTCTCAACGGCACTGGCGAGTGACTCTTTGTCAATTTGCAGTGTGAGACTCAGGTGATATCCATCAGGTTGCACGATGTGGCTGGCGGAGGCGTTGACAGAGATTGACTTGGTAGCAGGCGCAGCCGCGGCCTGGGTACCGGGCACCTCTGATCTTTTGTTGTCCCCGGCGGGCATGGCAGCGAGTAGACCCTCGATTTCTCTGGTGCTAGACAGCATCGTTCAGCTCCGACACCCATTCGCCCCACCCGCCTAGAAGCTTGACCCGGTACAGCGCCGGGCACTCGCACCGTTGGGTGATGTGAGCATAGATCCTCCGATACGGCTGCACTCGGCAGGGCTGGGCTGCTCTAGCGTGCTCAACACTGGTATCTGCAGCTTTGCGCCGTGCTGTCGTGCGACGAATCCTGGTTGAAAGCAGCGAGGCAGGGTGCCGGGGGCCTCCAATGAATAACAAGGACATACATAGCAAACCAAAAACGAACGAAAGCCATTCTGCAAGGATATTCAAACAAGCTCACCATGCCGCAAACCAACCTTGCCCACCATGCGCCAGCCCAAGTACAGCGCCCAGCTCCAACCCCAAACCAAAGCCCCTCCCCCCGAGTGCCGAGTGTCCGTTCAGTCACACACAACAGAAAACCCGTTTGATGCCCAAAAATTTTTGATTTTTTTTGGTGTGTCTTGAAAAAAATGAGATTGAAAATGAAGGGGTAAGTTGAAGTAATTGTACCACACACACACACACACACACACACTCTCTCTCTCTCTCTCTCTCTCTCTCTCTCTCTCTCTCTCTCTCTCTCTCTCTCTCTCTCTCACATATATGGGGATCGACTCGGTCATACTGTAGGCATCGAGTAGAGCGGGTATGTATGTGTGTTGTAGCCTTGTATGTGGCTCCTGCCAGCCACAATTGACTGCAAAAGTGGCTCGGTTTGGATGCGTGGGTGATGGACCTGTCGACCCGGATTTAGCAAGTTTAATTTCTGTTCGTGAGTGCTCCTCGGCATCACGGATCTACTCATCGCCTACATTTACCGTGGTCAAGCGCGTATACGGCAATGGTTGGGCTTTTGATCCTGTTCTCTCCGCGATCAGACCCAGGCCTTGGTTCATGTGTTTGGTGCATCACAGGTCCACTGGGCCAGCCCCTTCGCACTGCATCAGGTGCATGTCATCCAGGCTGTACATGTAGCTGGCAGAAGCATCTATGGTCAACAAATACCGCCATCGATCCACAAAACATGAGGGCGCGCAACAATCAGGGCAGGGATGCAGCAGCAGCAACAGCAGCAACAGCAGCAGCAGCAGCCGAGCTCCGCACACAAGCTACGTACAGTGGGTGCCAAGCCAGCGCTCTGCACAACAATCCGGGCCCTCCTTTGCCTCGGGACTGTAATCCCAAAACCTGCAGGATCAGGAAAGACAAACGAGTCCGCCGTGAGCGTGGGCCTGAACTTGAGCCCGGGCTTTTTTCTTCCGAGAGCCTCAAAGCTACTCGTCATCAAGACTTGCAAGCCCCTGAAAAGTCCCTCATTGCAGCATGCCGGCACCTGCACCAACCAATTGTCAGGGTCGTCTTGGCGACGGATGCTGCGCTCCGACTCGAGACCCAATGCAATGAAGAGCTGGCCACCGCGTTCATCCACTGTTTCCTTGGGCATGATTCCCAGGCGGTTGAGCGCCAATGCCAGTTCCAAGTCGTCGGCAAACGTGTCGCGATCACTCAAGACCGTCATGTTCTGGTCCACGGCCTGGCCCAGGCGCTGCAGTGCGCCTCGCGACAAAATGGTACCGGGCCCACCCGAGTAAAAGGGGATCTTTGCTTGCAGGCTCAAGTCAGTAAACAGGAAGCGACGTCCAAAGTAGTGGGTCTCTGCTGCGTCGTACTGCTGCAGAAAGTGACCCACGTTGTCCATCATCATGTACGTGTCGTCGTCACCTCGGATGAACCAATCAAAGTGATTCAGCTCCTCCCGATAAGCGCGGAGCCAAGCGTACTTGCTCTTGCGCCACAACATGGCCCGCGATTCGCTTGAGGGCAATGTGGCCAACCAGGTGGGAAACGCGGCATCCTCTTCCGTGGTGACAAAAACCAGCTTGTCACAGTGTCGGCCCCAGGTGCGCTCGACGGCGACGGCCTTTTCCCCGTGGTTGGCTGGATTGGTCATGATCCAACAAAAGATGCGTGCGCCGCGGCGATCGGCAGGTGTCCACACGGTTTGCATGGGATTGCGTGCGATGGCAGCCCGTAGCTGGTGTGCGTGAACCGTGTCGTCGTGCGCCCGATCTGGGTCGACCTGCTGCTGTGGCACCGCCAACGCATGGACGTGCCAGAGCTGGCTGCAGCTGCGCTGGCCGCAAGGCACGAGGCGCACCGAGGCAATGTCCTCATCGTAAGGCCTGGGCGCCGTCAAGCACAAGTCCCCCTGTGCTGTACGGATTTGACTGCTCACGTTCCAAGCAAAGTTGTCAAAGGCCTTGATTTCCCACTGCTGTGTTGACTTGGTGGCATCGCACTGGGCGAGGCGCACGACCGCACCCACCTCCACGGCTGCGTCATTCAATTCCCGGGCCCGCCAGCTGAAGATGAGACCAGGTCGAGGTAGCTCTAGATTGAAGCGAATTCAGAGCAAGCTTACCAGCGGTGTCGAGGCATTGATCAGAATGTGTGATGATGCGCCCTTGGTGGAAAGTCCAGTATTGCGACTTGATTTTGCTATTGCAGTTGTACACGATCAAACGGTTGCTGTCATAGCCATCTGGACGCGAAGCGAGTAGCACCGACAGGCATAAGCATTCGCTGAAGTCCTACAGCATGTTTATGTGTGCGTGTGCGTGTGCGTGTGTGGACTTGACTATTTCGTGACGAAACCAAAGGGACCTGGACGTGGCCTTTGAATAGTGTTGCCCTCTGGCCGAGGAGGCAAGGGTCATGATCGCACCTAGGCAGGTGGCGCTGCGCGCCACGCGAATTTGGCCAGGTTGGACTGGCGCGTCTGTTTCCCAAAAGCCATCTTGATCTTCCTCGGCGGAATCCTGGGGGCTATCATTCATGTCCTTGAGCGCACCTTGAAGGTCCTCAGGTGAGACATCGGCGGCGTGCTCCGTGTTGGCACGCTGGCGCAGCACATCACGCAATTGTTGTACGATTTCTGTCAAGTCAGTGGAATCCGATTCCGAGGCAGCGGCAGCCTGACGCTACGGATGCACACAGGCGGGACGGCTCGGTCAAGGCGAGGGTGGGCCGAGCGGTATGCGGAGTTTAGTTTTTAGTTTTTAGTTTTTAGTTTTTTTAGTTTTTTTTTTTTTTTTTTTTTTTTTTTTTTTCAAACAAATACACCGCAAGCTGGAACAAGCCAACAGCACCGCGCAGGTGGATTGGCAGTTGAGAAGCTGCAGGAACGAACCTTGTTGTTGGCGCTCAGACTCTGCGTGAGGGCCTTGACGTTGTTGGCGAGCTTGCGATGCTGGGTATTGATTTGGCGAATTTCCTGGTGCGCCTGAATCAAGTCGTTGATAATGTGTTGGACGGCACCGTTGGCGGCATGACTCAGATCCTGTGCATGAGATACGAGCTCATAGGATCGCTCCCGCAGCTCTTCCTCCCGGGCCTCAGCCTCGGCCAGATTGGCCTGTCCACAAAAGAGATGGAGCAAAAGGGGACAGACGTGAGGACGCACTCGAGTCCACATTATGGATTCAAATGGAGAGGCATAGCGCGGACAAACGTCATCGGTTTGACTGGCCGCGAGTGGGGCTTCGATGAGCTCGTCCTGTGCGCGCAGCGCACGCGGCCCGGCGCTGCGCTGAGGACTCTGTATAATTGCACAGGGTCAAGGAGGGTGTGGCATGAGACAGGGCATTTTGGCGATGCGTGCCAAGCACATTTATGGGGGCGGGGGCGGCAAAGGATACCAAAAAGCGAGAGCGTCCGGTGCGCACGCCAGCTTGGAAGGCGATGAGCATGCCAACGCCAAACATGGAGAGGGCAGCAATGGCCAGCCATGAGGCGGCAAAGGGCTTGGCTGGTTTTTTGAGCATGTTGGTTGCGTTGATGATTGGCCACCGGACAAGACAGCTCAGCAAGTGCACTGCCACACACGAGGCGCGCCGAAACAGCTGTCAAGAGGCAGACAATCAGCCCAATGAGGCAAGGACTGCGTTGCGCCGCGCAGCGTGGTGGACGGGCGAGACACGGAGGAGCGAATGAGACTCGCTCCTTTGTCGTCCTATTGTGCGATCCTACCAACACCAAGCCGTTGTGCTGGCCTGCCTTTTCCCTCGGGTCGGCAGAAACGAGTTTTGGGCAAGCTGCTGGGGGCCAACGAGCTCAAGCCACCACGAAGAAGCAACAGCCGCGAGAACGCGGACATGAAATGCCTTTTACCTGTACATATGCATTCATGCAAGCATCGACAGAGAGAGAGAGACAGAGACAGAGAGAGAGACAGAGACAGAGACAGAGACAGAGAGAGAGAGAGGCAGAGACAGAGACAGAGACAGAGACAGAGACAGAGAGAGACAGAGAGACAGAGAGGCAGAGACAGAGAGAGATGTCCGCTGCTATTTCGCGTGCGAATGTGTGACTCCTCGTCGCCACTCGCTCGTCTTATGCTACTGCCCAGGAGGGAGAAGAAGGAGACGATGGATGGATGGGTTGTCGCTGGGCAATCGATACGCTTGGTTGCTTGCTTGCTTGCGTGCTTCGTAATTCAAAGCGCGCTGTTCCTGGCTCCCACTGCCAGCAAGCAGACTGGGGAATGCCCTCATTCTCCCAGAGCTGGTGTGCCCGGCTTGTGCAGGCAACTCCAGCTTCTCGCCACCACTGCCGCCATGCTTCAGACACGCTCACGGACGAGCTATCTGATCTTGGCCGCCATTCTGGTGGCCGCCATGTTGGGCTTGGTTCAGGTCCTCCACGTCGGCCATCGCCTTGTGGACACGCTCCAGACAAAGTATGGGCACTCGCCGCTCGCTGACTACAGGCCAGGGCCAGGACCCATCGGCGGCACCGCCAACTCACGCTCCGCTGCTTGATGATGCTCACCGACCGCTCCAGGCAGGCTGAGCATGTTCAACATCGACGTGATATGCTGGCCAGCCTGGACCGCATGTTGGCGCTTTCCGAAGGTCTGCGCCATTGGCTTGTTCTTGTTGAATGGCATATGCCCCTGCCCATGCCTGATCGTTCCATTTCCGACCCCCTGATCGCCGTAGAGGCCCTGCTCAAGGGACATCAGGCCAATGCTGCTCTTAGTGACAGAGCTAAACCCGAGCCAGCCGGGCAGGCCCTGGCGGTTGACGACGATGACGTGCGCGCCGCTGCAGAGCTACTGCAAAAGGCAAAGTATGAACTCTGCGCGCCTCGACCGCGGAAGGACGGTTGCACACTCATTGGTTCCGGTACCGCCCTGATACAGCCTCGAGCCCACCGACCTTGAGGACCCGCGCAAGCTGCTCCAGCTCATTGCCGACAAGTACGGCACCGAAGTCGTGCAGCTGCGCAAGGAGCTACAGCGCTTAGACAAGGTCTGCCCGAGGATCGTGATGATGGTGACACGGTAACTGTGCCAATTCAAATGTTCACCCCCTTGGCCAAACGACGTGTTTAGGTTCAAGTGGAGCTGTACAACATGCAAGGCAGTTCACGAACGCAGATAACAGAACTCAGGACACGCCTCGATCAAGTCGCCGACGCCCTGAAACCCAGAAATGCCCCTGGAGGCGAGGAAGACGACGACGACGTGGCCGAGAAAACATTAGAGGCCAAAATCCAACAGATTCTTGATCGAAGGCAAGAAGTGGACCAGCAAAAGGCCAAGGCCAAGGCCGAAGCCGAGGCCGAGCCCATCGAGGACGAGGATCTCGACGGCATTCCCGACCCCGTCCCAAAGATAGAAGCTGGGCCCTTCATTGCCCTGATGCAAGCTCACCTTCAAGGTACGCCACGTCTTTGGTGCATATTCACCATGCCAGACACTCACACAGCCGAGCTCAAAAGCCCTTTTTCCTCACTCCGCTCTGTCGGTCAATCCTCACCCCGCCATGCCTGGCCCTGTAGGCAAGCTGTCCCACGAAGAGCTCGAGACAACGCTGGGCATTGACGCAGCCGAGGCCGCCAAACCGTTGACCTGGCGTGACGTAGCCGCGTTGAATAACGAGGATCAAAAGCAAAAGACGTTCAAGTTTCTCGTCCACGAGGGGCTCTTGGACCCCCACGAGGTCTCACTGCAAGCAGTCAGTCAGCTTCTTAATGGCGTCTTCCTGGGCCGCCGATGCCTCGAGTCAAAAGAGACGGGTGGCCGCGATGCCATGATCTTGCGCTCCTGCAGCCTGGGTGGTCCCTTTCAGCATTACGCCTGGACAGCACTCGGTCAGTTGCGAGGCGGCTACGCTGAGAATGATTGCCTCGAGGCCACGGGCACGCAGGCTGGCCAACCCATTCGCGCAGCTGCGTGCAATACAAACTCTCCTGGCCAGCGCTGGGACTTTGTACCCAGTACACCCAACGGTGTTTTTGGCCAGCTGCGCAACCGTGTTAGCGGTCTTTGCATGGATGTGGACCAGCATTCAAACGCGGACAAGGAACCCACGGTGATTGTCCAAACCTGCAGCCCCGACTGCTTTCAGCTCTGGAGCGTCACAGGAAACCGCACCTACATGGACAGTCTGCTCCCGACAGCGCAGACCGATGCACATGACCACGAGCCCCGTCTGGATCATGGACACCTTCAATTGCCGGGTGACTTGCCCGACTACGTGGCCGCATCTAAAGCAGACCCCGACCAGCCGACCAAACTTAAGATTCACCGCCGTCACCGAATTGCTTGCTGGATCATGACCAGTCCCCAGAACCATGCCACCAAAGCGGCCTTTATCAACCAGACCTGGGGGGCACAATGTGACGTTCTTCTGTTCATGACCACCCGCCACCAAGTTGGCCTCAACACGGTCGTCCTCACCCTTGGAGAAGAGGAGAACCGCCATTTCCTGTGGCGCAAAAGCATCATGGCCTGGTCCTTCCTCTATCAGCACCTGCTGAACAAGGCCGACTGGTTCATCCGCGCAGACGATGATACCGTAATTCTCATGGACAATCTTCGAGACATGCTCGATGGTAGGGTTGTTGAATCACCGACCCGAAGCGTGACCCGATGTCACTGATCATGCATCGCGCTGTAGCGCCCACGGCGTCTACAGAGTATGTGCGCGCTGAGCTAACCATCATCTCGATGTGTGCCTTGAAAATAGAAATGCAACCGACCGACCCCCACTATCTGGGCCGCCGCCTTTTGGTGGAGGGCAACGACTTTTACAGCGGTGGAGCTGCCAACATCTTGAGTCACGAAGCCCTTCGGCGCTTTGGTGAAGGCATCAAGAATCGAGCCCGCGACATTTTGCATAATGGTGATACCTTTGCAGATGATCTGTACGTGATCTTTTTCTTCAAGCAACAGAGTGCCTGTTCCCGTCTGCTCTTCACTCCCTGTGGGAGCTCACCAGCTGCGCTGTGCTGCTCAAACTGGACCCCGGCGCTTTTTTCAGAGAGCTGGCGCATAGCCTGCACAAAGTCGGCGTTGAGCGGGAGGACACTCGCGATGCACGCGAGCGCCAGCGCTTTTTCGTGCTTGGCCTTTTTGACGAGCGCACAGCACGTCGCTCGGAAAGCCCTGATTATTGGTATGCTTGGGTTGCCTGAGCTCATTGCGCCGTGTCCTCATGCTCTCACACTGGGTCACCTTGCCGCTTTCGACCAATTGGGTTCATTCTCGCCCCTTTGCTAGGTACTGGAAGTATGATTTCTACACCCCCAAGGAAGAACCCGATGAATGTTGCTCCACGCGCTGGATTGCATCGCATTGTAAGCAGATGCTAGCCAGAGGAGAGATTGTGAAAGACCAGCTCATGCCATATTGTTGAAACCGTGCTTCGCGACATAGACGTGACGCCAGAGCATTCGCTACAGCTTCAGGAGTTGCATCAGGCTGGATGTGAAGCGGCGGGCCAGCAGCCATGGAATGCTCGCGTGAGTCGACCAGCTGTATAGCGGCCTCGTCTTCAACAAGAATCTTTTCTCGACACGTGTTAAGAAGAATGTTTAATGGGCATTCGCTCGGGGTCGGCCTTGAATTCTCTTTTTTCTGGCATTCCATCGCGGAGCTAACGAGAGTTGCTTGGTTCACAAGGCACACATTTGCAACCTTGATGTCGACAGGCCTGAGTCAATCTGTAACCTCATAGAAATATTGGTCTCGGCAGCTGGTGTGATCACGCCGAGCAGGGTCATGGGAAGGAAAACTTGGCTCTCGCGCGACTGAACCAAAAAAAAAACCGCACTTTGGCGGAGATAATTAAACAGCAGTAACTGAACCGTGTATATTTTCAATTGTCTGCACAGGGCTCGAGTTTAACAAAGTGGCGACACGCAGCGACCCGTTGACAGCGACCCGTTGACAGACGCAACCAACGCTGTGGCTTACTCGGCCGGTGGTTCTTGTGCAGCCCGCTTCTTGCGCGCCAAATGAGCCATTTTTTGAGCGCGACGCGTCTTGATGCGTTCCTGATGATCTGCCTGCATCTTTTGCAGTCGCTTAAAACCATCGCCTGCCAAGCGCGGGCGCACCGCCGTCAGAACAAGTGGAGAGACAGAGCAGATGCGCATGCAGTGCGTAGCAATCATCACGACGGCTTTGGACAAGTGGGTCTGCCTTTCCCATACGTACTGCGCTCCTTTGCCAGGCGGGCTTGCACAAGGTCAGCCGTCTCGGCCACCCCTTGCGGCACTGCACCACCATCGCGATCCTCTTTCAAAGCCTCGACGCGCTCGCGGAACTTTTCGAGAGAAGCGTCATCAAACTCCGGCTATCACCCAAGTGCACATGCTGTCAGCTTAGCCAGCACTAAACACATGATTCCAACGATAGAAGGGCAAGAAGCGTGCTCGACATTCCAAGCGCAATCGCACCACAATGGCCGTCCAGTTCTTGCTATCGGCAAAGCTGTTGCTGGCTGCAAACAGCATAAATTCTTGCAGAGAGATCATGTCGTCCTGCAGAGATTTGCCAATCCCCAGAGTTGAGCACAGCGGGGTCAAGAGGGCAGCCCACATGTAGTCCACAAAGGATATGTAAACAAGCTCGTTGGCATCAAGCCATGTCTAAGAAGTAGAATACGTACCTTGTTAGTATCCACATCTGCCATAAAAGCCTGACGCATGCGCACGGCCTCATAGGCAACCGCTTGCTCATCTACAAAATCTTCAATCCTGCATGGGGACATCACATCGATTTGCCAGGCATGGCATCGTGACCAGCATACAAGGATCAGCCTCGCCAGGTTTGGGAACGTCTCAAAACATACACAATGTGCATGATATCCGGAACATGAGAGCCCACATGGCCTGGCAGGCGCATGCTTACGTGTGTAGACGAGTGGCCTCGGCATTGACGAGCGCTTCCACCTCTTGAATATCCCACCGACGGTCCGAATTGCTGTCATGCATGCTGAAAACCCCCCCCCCCCCCGGCGCTGGGTGAGGGCGCAGGCGCGTTGTTCGCTTGCGGTGCATTGCGAGGGACTGACCTTGGGCGTGAACTTCTGGCCTTTCATGCCATCAATGTTGTCCCAGACCTCCTGAAGCTGGTCGCGGTGACCCTGTGCAAGCAATTGACATCAACCTCAAATCTCAGGCCTTGAGCCCTGGCACGCTGAAGAAGGCATACAAGGAAAAGCTACAAGTCGCGCACCGGCTGAAAGTCGCGGCGCTTCTTGAGATCGGCCCAGGCCTTTTGATGCTCTTCATTCAAACGACGACGATCCGCAGCGTTGGTGGTGGCTTTCATGCGCTCGCGAAACTCGAGTTCACGCTGCATCATGTGCTCGACAAAAGCCTGACGACTCCGTTCATCCAGTTGGCCCATGAGGCGCACACGCTTCTCAACCACGTTGCGAACCAAGGCCTCGTTATGAGAGCCCTCACCCTGGAGCGCGTACCAAGGTATTTCAGGAATGAGAAAGCAAGGCTCTGAATCCAGAGACAATATAAACTAGACTGACGACAACACAGGCGAACCTTGTCGCCAAACTTGGCTTGATCGGGTCGCTCTGGCTCAGTATTGTCGGCGCGCTTGGCGGCGCGGCGCATCCGTTCAATGACTTGGCGCTTCTGCGAAATGGCACACCGAATGAGACCAGTACCTGTGGAAGATAGACAGGTGTTTAGCATTCCCAAAAAAATTGCTTGCGCCTGTCCTGCTAACCGAGGCTGGAATCACAGAGGAGTGTGTGTGTGAGTCAAACCTGTTCATCCAAGCGGCTTCGAAAGCCACGCTGCAGTTTTTGGGCCACTTGGGCCTCGACAGCCTTTTCTGCCACGCTGTCATCCTTGTTCTATTTGCAGACACCAAAGTGAGGATCTTTGTGGAAACATCGCATCCTGCCTCAAGCATGGATAGGGAGGCCAGGAGCACACGAAGAGCCCATACCGCTCGAAGGGCCTCGAGGACGCTCTTGGCCATGTTGGGATCCTTGACTAGCTGATCGGCAGTTTCTTCCTCGTAGCGTTCGTACTCCTTGTCGAATTCTTTCACACGCAGCAAGCGCATTTCCTCAACGCTCGGCCACAGCTTTTTGGGTTTTGGCTCGGCACGCACGGGAGCTTGGTCGGCCTTGGCATTCCCCAAGGCTTGCGCTTGCTGCTCCTGCTGCTCCTGCTGCTCCTGCTCCTGCTCTTGCTGCTCCTGCTCCTGCTCTTGGTAATCTATGGCAACATCCATGGCCATGAATGTATAGCACCAGCGAGGACGCACATTTCGCCGAGAGCGCGACTTGTCAAGATCGTACATTGATCATCCTCATCATCATATTCGTCGTAATCGACGACCTGCGCCATTTGAGCGAGCCAGGGCAGCGAACATCACGAGTCAGCGACGGTCCAGGGTGGTTGGTGAGTACGGTGGACGAACGTACATCTGCGGCCAAGTGAATGTCTGGCAAGTCTTCGCTGGCTGGATCAGGCGGTGAGGGTTGCGTGTCTTGCTGCGTTGCAAGCATGGTTCGTGCACCACCCGTGACGTGGCACCAGCACACAGCTTCAGGCAGCAAAATGAAAGGCAAGCACGTACTGGAGCAGGAGGAGCAGGCTCTTCCTTTGGTGTGCCTACAGGCGCTGCATAGGCAGCCGCCAGTAGCATAACCAGCGCCACCCAAGCCATCGACAGCCGCAGCACCGATAAGCGCCCCATCCTGACGGTGGACTCTGCACGGAACAGAGGAGGTGATCCGAGCACAACGGTGTCGATTCGATACTCCTGGCAAAACTACACCCCAATAAAAAGCCATAGTGAGGTCCGATCAACACTGAATAAAGACGCCCTCCCAACCTCCCCCCCCGACCCCCCCCGACCCCCTTACACTTGTTCCCTTGCCCTCCTTCCCGCTGCCCTTTATCGCCCGCCCCACTTCCGAATCACAACCAAACGAACAGACAAATTAAAAAAATGAAAAAAATGAAAAAAAATAAAAATTCGAGGGTGGGGTGTGTGTGTGTGCGTGTGTGTGTGCGGTCAGCCAGCGAGTCGGTAAGTGGAGAGAGAAAAAAGAGGCTCATGAGTCGGTTAGAGAAAGGGGAGAGGAGAGGGTGTAGAAGCGAGAGTAAAGCAGAGAGGGTGTAGAAGCGAGAGTAAAGCAGAGAGGGTGTAGAGGAGAGAGGAGAGCGGATCAGAAAAGGGATCGTAGGGTGAGAGAAGGTCATACGAGTCGAGAGTAGAGCAGATCAGAAAAGGGATCGTAGAGTGAGAGAGCAAGTGGTACGAGTCGAAAGTAGAGTTCTAATGCATTGATCAGTTGAAAAATACATGTACAAGTTTATCATGTGCCTCGACCCCGCTGCTCGAGCGGGATCGCCAGTGGAAAGCTCAAGCAGAGCGCCAAAGACACTCTTAGTTGAAGCTAAAGTCAAACTTGAGACCCGTTTCGAGCCGCTTGCGCGTTTCTTCCTCGTCCGCTGGACGCTCCAGCTCTTCTCGGCTGCGCCACTGGTGCCCGGCCTGGATGAGGGATCAGGGATGAAAACAGCATCAGTCACCCGGCGATAACAGAGTGAAAATTCAAGTGCCTGCCGACAATGAGCAAGTGCAACATCAACAAGTGCTACTACGCTGCTGATGGACGTACCGCATTCCGATCGACAAAGGCGTCACCGTTGGTCGGTTTGGTTGAGGGATGGGAGGATGATGACCCTGAAGAGGCGGCTGGTTTGGAAGCAGGCTTGGCCGCCGACTTGGCACCGGTCTTGCCCTTGGCAAAAGGATTGGGCTTTCGGCCACCAGCCACGGCAGGCTTGGCAGAGGTGACGGCAGGCTTGGTCGAGCTTGACGTCGATTTGGGTTTGCCCTCCGTGGCGCTACTCTTGCCACTCGCGACTTTGGGCTTGGCGCTCGTGACTTTGGGCTTGGTGGTCGCGACTTTGGGCTTGTGGTCGGAAGGCGACGCATGCACGGTTTTGTTGTGACGAAGTGTCGACGACGATGGACCATGCGCCGACGACTTGGCCGAGCTGAGACGATTCGGTGAAGCCTCTCGTGAGCTACCTCGCGAGCTCGTCTTGGAGGAGCCTCCTGCCGGGGACCGCGCCGAAGCTCGGGTGCCTGACTTGCTCGCGGGCGCTGAGGCCCCGGGTGTGCTCGTGCCAGAGTGAGTGCGACTCGGCGTGGCTTTGTGATGGCGGCTGTGGTGGCTGGCACCATGATGCCCGGTCGTACTCTTGGCCGTGCTTGCTTTTGTCTTGCCCGGGCTGCCCGGTGATCGTGTGGTGGCCGTGGGCTTGGAGCCGAGTGTCGGTTTGGGCTTGGTCGTGGCACTGTCATTAGGCTTCTTGACACTCTTTGTGTGAGCAGCTGCCTCGTGGCTCGAAGAGGTTTCTTTCGCCGTCGTAGATGTGGCAGGGGCTGCGGGTGGGGCTCGTTGCGGCACCATCTTGGGCTTGACGGCGGGTTTTGGTTTGGGTGCTGAGACGGTAGCCTTGCCAGTTTTGTCACATGATTCACCACTCTCACTCAGCGTCACCGATGCCGGGCGGGGCTTGGGCGCAGGCTTTGGTCCGCTGACAGATGGCCGGCGGTTTGTGGAAGCAGCAGCTGGGCGTGGTTTAGGCGCTGGTGCAGGTTTGGACTGCGCACTCGATGTTGCATTCTGTGCCGCGTCTGAAGAGGGGCTGTCCTTTTCCTGCGATGAAGAAGGGGCGGTTGTTTGCAAGTCTGCGGAAGCATCGTGCTCTTGATCAACGGCAGATGTAGCCTGGGTGTCATCCTTGCTCTGATCTTGACTCTTGTCCTCCTCATCCTCATCCTCATCTTTCTCCTTCTCCTCCTCATCTTCCTCCTCGTCTGGCGCCGCGTTGAGCGCTGCCAACTTTTGCTCCAGCTCCTGGGCCTCGCGCTTCAGACGCAAGGCTTCCTCGGCCGCTGCTTCCTGCTCCGCTTTGTGCTGTGCCTGTGCTAACCGCTATGCAGAGAAAAAGAAAAAAAAAGTCAGGTGGGCAACAGGAATGAGCTTGTAAAGCGATGAAGCAAAAGCGTCGGGCACAGCTGACCTTGGCTTCCGCGGCCTGAGCCTGCGCCTCACGCTCACGCTGTTCAGCGGCCAATTTCTCGGCAGCGTGCTGATCAAGGGTCGCGTGGTCTGGGGCATAGAAACGAGGGTGGTGCAGTAAACGCCAGCTGTGATCGTGGCTGACGACTGCGGGTCCAACCATGGCTTCGGGCGCACGTATGAGGTCGGCGGGAAGCGTGGCCAGAACGGATGGGGGTGGGGCTGGGGCCAGACGCCCCACTGGTTGTTGGAGTTGACCATCAGCGGTCAGAATGCTAAAGGGAGGTAAAGTCGAGTAGAACACTTCGGTACATATAAAGCTGGGATGACTGTCTGTCTCGGAAATCGCTTCCTTCACATCGATGGGCAGAGCCTCCACTTGGACTGGTGTTTGGCCAACTACAAATCATGATGCGAGGTTCAATAAGACGAGGCAATGGAGACCGGGAAAAAAAAAAAAAAAAAAAAAAAAAAAAAAAAAAAAAAAAAAAAAACACGAGGGAAAAGGGACAGAAAGCAAGTAGCAAGAGCACGCAGCACTGAGAATGAAGCAGGATGCAACATCACGGCCGGATCAGAGACCGACAGAACATGTGCCCGAACCTGAGGGTGCAGCATCAGTGGGCGAGACCGTCGCTGGTGACTTGGCCGGGCTCTCAGCTGTAACGACAGGCTCGACCGCAGCAGGTCGGCCTGGCCGCCAAATGGGTGGGCGCAAGGGCCGATCATCATCACTTTCATCTGTGTCAGTCCCAGCTGCGGATTTGCCTGAAGTTGGCGCATCATTGTCATCCGTATCTGCGCGCTCTTCCGCAGACGGCTCTACCGCTGCGTCTTCAGCTTCTTCCTGTTCCTCTTCCTCTTCATCATCGTCACTCACTCCCCCAAAGAACGGTGGCATGCGCTGCCAGTAGGAGTGCCGTCGATATGGGCACTTCAGTGAGATCATGGCTTGTTCGAGCCGCGGCAACGGCCAACGATCAAGGAGTGATTGCAAAGCTGGCACAAACCGTGGCGGGGCCTCGCTGTTGACGGCGAGCCATCATTTCACGGCGACGACGGGCATTGTATTCCTCCTCTGATTCCTCATCCTCGTCCACAGCCGCTGGTGACGGCTACAGGCGCAATGTGAAGGAAGATTAGTTTGTTCCGCCTGGATCGCGTCGAGGCAAGAAGAATTGACTCACTTCATCGCTGCCGCCGCCCAGCACATCGCTATGAAAAAGGTTGGCCATTTCCAGGGCCGCGGCCCGGGCCGCAGCCAATCGTGCCTACCAACGCGC
The DNA here is from genome assembly GCF_000002865.3 of Monosiga brevicollis MX1. Taxonomy (NCBI): domain Eukaryota; class Choanoflagellata; order Craspedida; family Salpingoecidae; genus Monosiga; species Monosiga brevicollis. The sequence goes on from NW_001865063.1 coordinate 348,892, forward strand.
GACCACAAGCATCGAGCACCGTGACGACCAGTGATTGCGATCAGCGCTGCTAGCTCGCCCGGACCCAAACCCATTGTTGACACCGCCTCCACCTAAACAATTTCCTTCTGCACCCACACACTGTCCATCCTTCCATCCGCTTCAAGCCTTGACGCCAGAAGACGATCCCAAAGCATGAACCATCCACCCATCCACTCCCTGATCCTTCTTCTATCAACAACCCCCAGCCCCCTCCCCTCCGCCCATGTCGTACGACATGCGATCACAGACCTCAGTATCCGCCATTCCTCCGTCCTCGAGTCAAACGCTCCAGCGAAATGAAACCTCTCGTCTCTCTCCTCTCTCTCTCTCTCAAACCAATTCACACACTCTGTCTCTCTCTCTCTCTCTCTCTCTCTCTCTCTCTCTGTCTCTCTCTCTGTCTCTCTCTCTCTCTCTCTCTCTCTCTCTCTCTCTCACAAAAGAACAGCATCACAAGCCAACGTCGATATCTTTTATTTTTGGTACGCAAACTAGCCAAATAATGTTATTGCATATCGTGGAGCATCTACAATAAGTTAAATATCTTCAACAATAACTTCCCTATTGAGGTGGCATAACGAACGGATTCGTTCTTCAGTGGTCAGAGAGAGAACGGGAACAGGGAAGGGTGGCTCTACGGCACCAGTGGTCGATGGGTCGTGTCGCTTTCTTCCCACTTAGATCAGAAACGCTGGGACTGACGCTGGCTAGTTGAACACTTGGATGGATTTCCACGCAAGATACAATGAGCTCACTGCGCAGGGCGCAGGGCAGCCTGCTTTCGTGCGCACACGCGCACCAGCCGCTGGCTGGCTATTCCGACAAATGCACGAACAACAGATAGAATATCAAGAAAACAGGCACAAGACATTTGCAAGAGTGGCAGAAGAGCTGCAAATCATTGACAAAGCACGCCTTGAAGATGCGTCTCTCCTTCAAGCTTCCGAGGAGCCGGCAAGCTCGTTGCTGCGGTCCAAGAACGGCGGGTCGGCTAGCAGCTCGTCATCGTCGTCGCTGTCAAAGGCGCCATTTTGGATGTCACCCACCGGCTGGTAGGCGAGGTCGACGCGCGCGCTGCGGCGACGATGGACGACGTAGGCGACCAAGGCCCCCACAGCAAGGACACAAGCTACGGCCGTCACGGCCGTCACGGCCATGGCCGAGTTGCTCTTCTTCTTCTTGCCGCCATCGGCGGTGGGCTGGGTGGACGGGGCCGGAGAAGACTTGGAGTGCAGCATATCAAAAAACTCTTTGTCGCACGGTTCAGTGGGCGCGGTCACGTCACAGACTGCAAAATAGTCACCCTGTACGCGCGCGTACAGCAGGGGCATGAGCTGGCCGAGGCTTGCAGGTGTATTCTGCAAAATCTTGGATGCTTGAGGCTATGTAAACCACGTACCGCGTAAAATCCGCTGGGAATGATGTCGAGCAGGGAGGGGTCAAGATGATCGGCCATCACCGCTTGGATCTCCAAGGTCTCCGCAATGCAGCAACCCAGCTCATCGCGCAGCATCTTCATGTAATCGCGGCACTCGGGCGTGCAATTCTACGAGATGATGCGAGGCGGGCGTCAGACTCGATAGAGTGACTATGCAAGATAGATATGCTGGCTAGCTCGAGTGGCTTCGGACGCACAAAATCGTTGCAAGCTCGCAGCGAGTCCGCGTCACCCTCGACAAAGCCCATCTCCATGACCTCTATCACCCAGGAGTGTACGCATGAGTAGGAGGACAAGATTCTGAACAGCGTGCAAGCATTTCCCATGCCATATAGCTGAACAATCTGAGCTGACTGGACAAGCTGAGCCGACTAAGCAGACGCACCAAATTGTTTGGCACCGCAGTAGGTCCCATCCGGAGCCTTGTGGCAAACAGTCTCCAACGTGGCAAAAACAAAGGAAAGATCCATCTATCAAGAATGCATGGCAAGGTTGTGGTGGACAAGGCAAGGCGTGAAAGGAAGAATGGGGTTTTGTTATAGGGTTCAGGTCAACGGTGACCAGGCTGGGTCAACGGTGACCAGGCTAGGTCAAACATACAATGCCAAAGTCTTTGACAATCTCGTCGAGGCCGCACGAATCCAGAAGCGCGATGAACCGCTCCAGGCAGCTCATTTCGCCGTCGACATCGCAGAGAGAGTCAAAGAGACTACGGAATTCCTACCACGCGTCCATGTATGTCAGCCGATGCAGAACAGTACAAGGCACGAGCTACCCTATTGATTGGCCGTTGAGGAGATTGGCGTGACGTGGGGCTCGCACGCATCCCCTTGCCTACCGACCTGGCTGTATGTCGCGGTGAGGTTGGCAAACCACTTGGCATCGTCCAAGCAAGAGGGTAGACCTAGCCGGTCGGGTCAGCCGACGACGATCAGTTTGGGCCGAGGCGATGAACAATGACACAACAAGAGCATAAACAGGGCAGGGCTGCGCGGTCACCGCCTACCCAAATCATCATCTCCGTCGAGTTGACAGTAGTCTGTAATGGCTGGGGAGACTGCCGCGTGGCACCCAGCAGGATGGCAAGGGTGAGTTGGTAGGTGTCAAATCAGAAAGCCTTGACGTATCCAGGACGTACTAGCGGTTTGTAGGGCGGCGAGCCTCTCCATGACCTTGCTGACACAGCCAAGCGACTGGTTGGTTGCAGGTGGCGGAACAACACAGCCAATCCGATGAGCGACGAGGGCTGAAGCCTGCAAGCGTGAGACTGTGAGCACTGGCAGGGTCACACACCTCAAAGAGCTTGGTCATGTCACACGCGCTGACGATGTCATTGCAAATATCAACGAGGCTCATGCCCGCGATGGTGGCATCGTCATCTGAAATGGCCACGTCTACGCAAGCCGTTTACCAACAAGCCAGAGCAGTGAGATCAAAAGCTTGAAGATAGCACATCGAGGGCCAGGATAGTGGTGCCGAGATGACGAGGGGGGCATGGGATGCGCTCGTTGACGTACCACACAGGCTGCGGCGATGGATTTCGTGTTCCAAGGCAGCCATGGTCGGCTGCAGGCGAAAGGCAGCCTGAGCCACCAAGCTGGCCGGGTTGGCAGCCACAGCCGCAACCAGCACCACAAGTGCCAAAAGCACAAGACGAGCCATGTCCACAGATACAGCACCTCACACGTTCCGAGCCTCCACCACGAGCAGGCAGCCAAGCGAGAGCGGCAGCCAGAGGCACCAAGTGGCGTCAATGACCAGATCAACGCACACACACACTCTCTCTCTCTCTCTCTCTCGTCCCACAGCGAGAGAGTTTGAGAGAGAGTTTGAGAGAGTTTGAGAGAGTTTGAGAGATTTTGAGAGAGTTTGAGAGAGTTTGAGAGAGTTTGAGAGAGTTTGAGAGAGTTTGAGAGAGTTTGAGAGAGTTTGAGAGAGTTTGAGAGAGTTTGAGGGAGTTTGAGGGAAAGAGAGTTTGAGAGGCCATAATCCATTAGTATTATACTTTTGGATTACATCATGCATTCTCAGGTGTTAACACTGGATGCTGCTGAACTGTGAAGAAGACGATGTAAAGTATTTCGACGACCATGGAAATATATAAATCCCAAGTCTCCTACCGTGAAATAAAGTAATTTACTTTACAAGCGCACCGTGAGAATACTTTTTGTGGCGCGCAACGGCTGCGGACACAGGGCAGCGCAAGTCGGATCAGCCGAGATAGAGGGAAGAGAGACGCGACGCGCGGCGACCGTCTTGAACGTGGCCGTGGTGGTGGGGGTGTGGGGGTGGAATCGGTGATGAGATGGGTGGAAGTGGGGAGCTGGGACTGTATTCTCTTCGGCAAGCATTCTTTCCAGACGTGCAGGACCATGGATTAGACGCAAAGCAGTGACGAGAGGAGGGACTGTGGTGTGTCAGGTTTTTTTTTCCATTCCTCTCCTCCACCACGAGGTGCCCATTTCCTTTTTTCCTGTTGATCCCCCGGCCAAATGCCGAGCGTCCGATCGGCGGTGTTGGTGGCGCTGCTGGGCGTGGCGTTGCTGCTCTCCGGGGCGTGGCTGCTTATGCAGCGGCAGAACATTCCCGTGCTGACCGACCTGAGCGCTGACCGTGTGGTGCTCGATCATGGTCTCTCGCTCGACCATCCAAGCGTGCCCGAGCCGTCGACGACAACCAGCGCCAACGGCTTGGAGGAGGGCGATGATGGCGACGATGACCGGCCCTACAATGGCGATCCCATCAGCGAGCTGACCGTACCTCCAGGTCGCCTTCGCCTGGCCACGTCCCTGCTGTGCCTTGACACTTATGAGGCCGGGCGCCTCAAGCTCTGGTACTGTTACAATGAGCAACCGTCCACTCAGGTGAATCCGCCATCTCGCCTGGCCCATGTCCTGAGCTTGTTCGCCCTAAACTTGCAACCCTTCTCACGTCCACGGCTATGCGCGACACCAAATTGGATCGCCGCGGTGGATCTCGCAGAACTTTGTATACAACCAGTCCACTGGCATGCTGTCGCTGCAACTGGATAACGCTTCTTGTCTGGGGCAGAGCCCCACCAATCCAAGCCATGTCGTCCTCCTTCCCTGTGCGTTTCATCAACACGTCGACACCACCGAGATGATGTACTGGGACTGGGTTCGCGCCGGGTCCTCTGCGCCCCTCTTTCAGCTCCGACACCGTGCGTCGGGCCAATGTCTGGAACCGCATGTTGATTTGTCGCGCTGGCACGCTCGTGGGGGGGTCCAGGCTACGTGGCGTCTCGCCGACTGTGCCATGGCACCACAGGTTGGTCCTTTTCTTTTTGCTTGCTACTGCCAGTCCCTCGCTCCCATTGCTTCGGTCCTAATGATCATTGCTTCTCGGCGCTCCCGCGGCAGGGGAACCAGTTTTGTCGGCAGCTACTGGATCGCCATGCCTTTGGCGTGGACTGGACATTTCCGGGTCCCAGACTTGAGACCAACGACACAAGCCATTCCGATCTATCGGCCACCAGCTTGTTGACGCCTTTACCCAAGCAGGCTCGGCTAGCGCGTGACTTTCGGCAAGGCACCCAGCATCGTTATTTGTGCTGGCTCATGGCTCATCCCGCCAAACTCCACACGCGCACGCGCGCCGTTCTCAGCACATGGGGCCAGTATTGTCACCATCTGGTTCTGGTCTTGCCCAACCCACACAACGGGCGCTTGCGCCAAGTGACCGTGCCCACCCGAAACGATGAGCCGTCGCTCGAACTTTTATACGTTCCCATTCCGGGCCAACGCGACCGCCGTGTCTACCTCTGGCGCAAGTCGCGGGCCGTCTGGCAATGGCTCTACGAGGGCTATGGGACCCTTTTTGACATATTTGTACGCGCAGATGACGATACCTACCTGAACATGCCTCAGCTTGCGGCACTGCTTGAGGCCCGGCAAATCGGGCCCTCCAACGCCACCTTCTTGGGGCGCCGCTATCAGGTCCAGTACGCAGGCCACAACGTCTCTTATTACTCGGGGGGATCTGGGACCATCCTGACTCAAGCAACTTTGGGACGCCTGGGTCGCGCACTGCAAGACCACGAGGCTCGTCATGGCGCAGAAGTGGCCGGAGATGAGGTGGAGGAAGGGGAGCTGGTTGATGATGATGCTGCTCGGGATCCTATCCACAACTTTGACACCTTTGCCGACGACATGGAGTTGGGCCGGGTCTTGGAACAATTGGGCATTCCAGTGAAGCAATGGAGTGATGCAGCCGGTCGGCGATTGTTCCTTGGACTGGGCCTCGATGATGAGCGACTCATGAGTCGGGAGCGGGACCCACATGCATGGCTCTGGAGTTACGACCAATCGGCGAAGCATGGGCGGGAGTGTTGCAGCCCCAAATGGGTTGGCACCCATTATCTAGATTGGCAAGCCATGTATTACATGCATGACCTGATTCTTCTGGGTTGTGAGGGGCACGGGGACGAAGTGTGGTGGTTGGAGGGCAGCTAGTGCCTGCCTGCCACGACCAAGCTTGGGGGCGTGAGACCCGGCTCGGAATTGTGTGAGAGTGGTGTCTGATGGCACCGACACGTGACTCCCAGTGCTGAGCACGATCATCAAGGTGAGTCGACGATTAACGTGACACTGCAAGAAAGCTGGGAATTTACTCGAACAAAATCAATTGAACGCATTCATTTACACGGAGGTGATCACAAAGCCTCCACTTTGTGGGAGCTGAAAAAAATGAACAACGAAAACAGAATGAGAGACCGCTGGCTGAATACATATGGCCGCATTGAGGCATTGAGGTCAACGCCATAAAAAGCACATGCAGATTATAGAGCCGAGTGCCAAGAAGTCGATGGCCCACTACCCTGCGCAAGTGCATGGTAAGGGTCTGGGAGCGCTGTGCAGAGTGGCGTGTTCTACTCAATGACGAGTGCAGGGGCGCCGCTGAGGGCAATGATGTAATCGCAAAACTCCTTGAAAAGGATCTTGCCACCGCCATTCTGATCAATCTTGCCAAACTCCGCCTCGGCTTGGGCATCCGACATGTTGCTGCCCAGCTTGGCCATGCCAGCCTTAAATTCGTTGAGGTCAATGCGGCGATCATCGTTGTCATCGAGCTCATCAAAAATGGACCAGAGACGCTCATAGAAGAACAGGTTGCGCAGGAACGCGGCAAACTCCTTCTTCTCAACCCTGCGGACACCACACAAGAGTGCGGTGAGTGAGCAGCGCGGAGCGAGACACGGGGCGCCAGGTGTGCGTTGTGTGGCGATAGCAAGCGTGTGCAGCCCGCGACTTGTGACGGTAGACACACCAGGGATCGCCGTCGCCGTCCTTGAGGGTGGTGTGCTTGTAGGCACGCATGAGAGAGGGCTTGCTCACTTCCCAGCCCTTGGCTTCAACCAAGCGGTCCAGTTCAGCCAAGCTGCAGCCACCATTGCCATTGAAATCGGCTGCGTTCCACACGTCCTGCAGCAGGTCAAGGCAAGCCGCAATGTGAGATGATGTCGTCGGAAATACATCGGGGTCAGCGCCAAGGGCAGGCGTGCATATCTCACCATGATCTTGTCCTTGGATGTGATGATCTCATACACGGGCTGCAGGCCCTCTGTAGTGAGGAGCTCGAGCTTGAGAGCCTCCTCGGGGGAGGGCTCTTCGGCTGGGGCAGCGGCAGCAGCAGGTTCGGCCTCGGTCTGCGCGGGCTCGGCCTCGGTCTGTGCGGGCTCGGCTTCAGCGGTAGCGGGCTTGTCCTCAACAGGGGCGGCCGACGCCTCGGGCTGGGCCTGGCACCAAATTCGTCAAGCCGTACAGCGAAAAGATACATTGAGTGCACGCATCGACCAAGAGGCAGCATGGCTGGAACGAACAAGGGGCGTACCTCTGGCTTGTTGCCCTCGGACGTCTCAACGGCTTTGCTGGCTTGGCAACCCATGGTGCTGGATCACAGTGTTCAAGCTGCTCAACTTGATTGATTTGGTGGGGGAGAGATGGGTTGTTGACACGCGCACAGCAAGGGTGAGTGAGCACAAGGGGAAGGAAGGAAGGAAGGAGGGAAGGAAGGAAGGGTGCAGTCGGGTCGAGAAAAATAAAAATACCGCCCACAACACCACCACCACCAACACACAGCAGCGACTCGACTCGTGGTTTTGGGTGTTGTTGGGTGTTTTGAGGTTTGGTATCACTCACCTTGCCGTAGCCGGGTGCGATGTGTACCTCAGCCCACAAGGCCACCTCCCACACCCATTATAAGGGCTGTTGTAGCGCTCCAGCTGAACCCCCAATCGGCTGCCGTATCCGTTCAACCCGTACCCACAGGACTGCAGCTGCCCTTTTGGGGAGGGGTGTGTGTGTGTGTGTGTGTGTGTGTTGGTTGTCATGGTATGCACGTCTTTGTGTATCAAAGGTTACACTTTCGTTGTAATTCGTATGGTGTGTGTGTCTCTCTCCCTCTCTCAAACCGACCAAACCAATTCATCTCTCTCTCTAAATCTTTAAGCTCTCTCAAGCCCTCTCTCTCAAGCTCTCTCTCAAGCTCTTCAAGCTCTCTCTCAAGCTCTCTCTCAAGCTCTCTCTCAAGCTCTCTCCCTCAAACTCTCTCTCAAGCTCTTTTCCAAGCTCTCTCTCACTCTCAAGCTCTCTCTCACTCTCAAGCTCTCTCTCACTCTCAAGCTCTCTCTCACTCAAGCTCTCTCGCTCTCAAGCTCTGAAACTCTCAATTTCTCTGCTTGACAAAGGAGCAAGTGGGCACTCTATTGTATCGTGCAGGGACAGCCCGCGGTGGTGACGGACTGGTCTGGCGCACTTTGATTTCCCAGGTCCTCAAACTTGGCAATGTAGGATGCATTCAAGTCATTGTTGCCGCAAACCTGGACATACGCATCCACAGAGGTGAGGTTCTCAAAGCCTTGAATTTCGGCCAGATCAAAGTTATCCTATATGCGGACAGGGGGATCATGAGGTCCGGCGATACTTCCACGCTGGTAGTGGCCGGTGCACACGAGGGCGAGGGCGAACCTTGATGTTGAGTTGCTCCCCAATGCGGGTGAGGGTGTTAAAGCCATCGATCTGTAGCAAGTTCGCATTGTTCTACAGAAAGGAGATGAATGGGCAATTAATTATCGCCGGGATGCGATAAACGGGCGAAATGAGCAGTCATGTGCTCAATTCAAAGCTGAACTGACGTTGATGGCCAAACTTGCGCCGATCACGGTGAGCGCCATGAACCCAGCGATGGTCGTCAACATCGGGTTCATCTAAAAGTTGAAGACATTGTGAGTTGTTGAAGCCTGTGAGGCAAAGAGACTGTCCCAACAACGCGGCACGATGAAGTCATGCCTCAACTAACATTCATGCTCAGGGTGTTGTGGACGGTGTGAAGTCGATCCAGGCCAGAGATGCTGGTCAAGGCATTATTATTCTACACAAGCAATTTCGCGGGGGCACAAGGGTAGGCAGCTGTCATGCATGCGTGCGTGCTGCCAACGCGAATAGGCAGAAGATGCGGATGGGAGGTTCGTACGGAAATGTTCAAGGTGCCCACGTAGGACAGGTGGTCTAATTGGTTGATCACAGACAATTTTGGATTGGACTGCAAATGCCGGCCGTTGACAGCGGGTTAGCATGCAGAATGCTCTTTTTTATGGTGGCTCAAGAAGGCTGGTGGCCTGGTTGAATGGCCTGGCCGAGGCCATGGTACAGGATCAGCCATCTCAGTGCGTTGTGCCAAACCACGTACCGAAATCAGTATGTCGTCGCCGGCTGTATTGAACAGATTCGATAACCCATTCAAACTTGTGAGCTCGGAATTGTCCTGGGCAAATTTGAAACCCCCAAGGCCCGAGCATGCATCAAAGAAAGAACCAGAGGGGGGCGATGCAGTTGACAGCAACAAAACGGTCATGGATACCATACCGTGATTTCAATGACGCCACCGACAAAGGACATTTTCGATAGATAATCAAAGTTGGTGAGTTGCGTATCCTGTCAGACCAGCATGTGGTGAGCAACCATCTGATCGAGCCACAGGTCAACCTTTGATGCATGCGGTGGAGCCCAATATTACCTTGATAATCAAATCCCCATTGATTGAACTGAGGTTCGCGAGAATTGAGAGATCTTGCGCTGTCAGCGAGGGACAGGATATCCAGCGGACGCTCTTTGTCAAGTGCCTCACCACCGGGGACAGTTGCGAGAGATCGCAGCCCAAGAAATCGGGCATGGTGGTAGTTGTCAATCGTGTGGTTGCCGGTCGCGTGGTCGTCATCGGAGGCCTGGTTGTCGACATGGGGCTGGTCGTTGATACGTCATGGTGGCCCGTTGTGGAACCATGGTGGCCCGTTGTGGAACCATGGTGGCCCGTTGTGGAACCATGGTGGCCCGTTGTAGAGGCCGAGCAAGAGGGAACACATTCCATGCGCTGGAGCAAAGACTGGATTTGAGCCTGTTGGGCCGCGAGCTGGGCCAGCACGTCGACACCGTTGATATACACGGGCTCCTGCGTCAGTGTTTCAATGTGTAGACTGCCGTCGGAGCCAGAAAAGAATCGAGCGCGCGCCGTCTCTTCGACGCCCTCCACAACTAGCAACAAGGCCGCCACCGCCACCACCATGCCAAGAACAAGACCGCCCCACCGGGCCGATTGCTCCAGCGTTTATCATGATCTCCGGTCCCTCGATCTCCCGATCTGGCAGCCGAAACCTCCCAGAAGCAGAAGCAGAAGAGGAAGGAGGAAGAGGACAGAGGAAGAGGAAGAGGAAGGAAGAGGACGAAGAGGAAGAGGAAGAGGAAGGAAGAGGACGAAGAGGAAGAGGAAGAGGAAGAGGAAGGAAGAGGACGAAGAGGACGAAGAGGAAGAGGACAGAGGAAGAGGAAGAGGAAGGAAGAGGACGAAGAGGAGGAAGAGGAGGAGGAAGCAGAGGAGGAAGCAGAGGAAGAAAATGCGCGCATCAGTGGGCGAGATCCCTCCCTTTCCCCCCTTTCCCCCTTTTCCACGCTTTCGAGTTTTGGTCTGACTCCGGACTGAACCTTTACTACCTTTGCTTTCCTACTTGACATACGCCTTGCTTGGCTTTGCCCCCTATACATGTATTTCTCCTTGCTTGACTGTTGTTCTTATTGTTTTTTATTGTTTTACATGTTAGTGACTTTTAGTGGCTTTTTGTGGCGTTTAGGGCTTTTAGTGCATGTGGGTTTTTTGACAGGATGATCTACTGATCGATGGATGATGTGCAACCGGAGCTCGCTCCGGGTAGAGAGTAAGTGGAGTGAGTGAGTGAGTGAGTGAGTGAGTGAGTGAGCGCGGAAGGTGGGACGATCGCTCACACACACACACACACACACACACACACACACATCGACTGACTCACGCACGCACGCACGCACGCAAGCATACAGTCAAGAGGAGAGGCTGACGGTAACGGCGGTTTGATGGAATCAGACAGGCCCAAGAGGATCGCGCATAGATATCGCTGGGTGGGTGTCATGTCATGTCTTGTCGTCACTGTTACCACACCCATACACATATACACAGAGATGGCGAACCATACACCCCCGCAGAACCCTTGCTGTGACTGTGCCGACTGCTGCGCTGCCGTTTTCAACCATGTCAGGGCCTACTGTTAAGGTCCCTTCAAGGTTGAGGTGAAGGTTAAAGGGGTTAAGCGGGTTAAGCAGGTTAAGCCCACACGTCAGCAGCATGCCAAGCAATTGGTCGAAGAAAAACACACACACACGCACTAACTCTACCCTTGTCTCTGAAATTCGCTTTAAAGAGGTGTTGTCATAATAGATCAGTGCTGGATAACAGTTGATAAAAACATGTTGTGAACAGTTGTTTTCTTTGAATAAGATCTTGTTTTGATTACCACTCTCTCTCTCTCTCTCTCTCTCTCTCCATTTTCCTCCAAAAGCAAAAGAGAGGTATGACTGGCTGTTTGGTGATTTGATTTGGCATCGCCCCCTTCTTCCTGGTCTTCCTGCCTCCCCTGCTCGCCTCGCCTCTCCATCTCCTCTCCATCTCCTCGCCTCCTTGCCCGCTCTTCTTCTTCATCCCCTCGCCCCGGGGCTGCCCTTTTTTTTTTTTATCAATTTCTCTGGATGCTCGCGGCTCCCTCTCCTCTCCGCGTCGCCACTCACTGCGGTGCTGCTTGGGTCGCCTCTGCGCGTAGTTGTTTTTATTTTCTGCATTTGCCTACCATCAAGATGCTGAAGAGCGTGATTGCTTTGACCATGCTGGTCGCTGCCGCCAGCGCCTGCGAGAGCGCCCTGGACCTCATCAAGTCGGCCGAGGGCTTCCGCTCTTGCACCTACGTGGACACCACCGGCCACAAGACCATCTGCTACGGCTTTAACCTCGATGCCTCGGGTGCCAAGCAGAAGATTGAGTCGGTTGGCGGTGACTGGAACAAGATTTACAACGATGGTGGCTGGTCAGTCCAATGCGCCACAAACAACCCTTCCGACTGATTTGTCTTTGCGCCTGCGTCTTCTTGCTTGGGCGTCTTGCTGTTGTGCACCTTTCTTCTTTTTCTTTTTTTTTTTTCTCGTGTTCCTTTGTGCTTGTCGTGGCTGCCATCCTGGCCACCTCCAGCAACGTTTCGTGGCATGGCGCACCCGAACCCGAGAGGGATGGGCCAGCAACACCCCAACGGATGGTGGGGCAGCAAGTTGGGCCACCTTCTCTTGTGTCGTGTCTTGTGTGTGTACGGAGGTTGGCTTGCCCAGTGTGTGTGTGTGTGAGGAAAGAAAGAGAGAAGCAATGACGTAAAGCGAAAGACCAATGAGTGGGGTGATTGTTTTTGCCTATGTATGAATGAACCACTCCAATCTTTTGTGTAGTAGTGTGCTTTTCTTCACACTCTCTTTCTTTTCGCTTTGTTTTTATCTCTCGTGCTCTCTCTCTTTCTCGCTCTCTCTTTCTCGCTCTCTCTTTCTCTTTGTCATCTCTCTATTGACCACTGCTCATCCATTCTCTGCCTCGGCTTTGCTCTAGCCTGTCCGAGTCGCAGTGCACCACCCTGCTCGAGGGTGAGGTCAAGAACGCCGCCGCCAGCGCCGTCTCCGTCTTTGGCAGCCAGTGCTCTTGCATTGAGGCCGTCCTCACTGACATGACCTACAACCTTGGCAAGGCCGGTATCGAGTCCTTCCACACCTTCATCTCCGACATCAAGGCCCACGAGTGGAGCGCCGCCGCCTCGGATGCCCGTGACTCGCTCTGGTGCCGCCAGGTCGGCAACCGCTGCACCCGTGACACTGGCATCATTGCCCAGGGCTGCGCGGCTGAGAACCAGTAAACCAGCCGCTCCCCAGCCAATGTTGCCCCGCGGTCATAATTGCGGTTGTGTTGGTCCACGTGTGACTTGACTGCCGGCCAAGGCAAACTACACACTTGTGCACCTACCACGCGCTTTGCCGTCACCCACTCGTTCTCATGTTGGGCACGAGAGCATCGGGTTGAAGGGAATCTTTACAAGGCATCGAGTTGTCTTCCTTATTCCCTTTCGAGGCTGTTTCGTATTGTCGTCTGCGGTGGGGAAGATGTGTGTACTCACGTCTTCTCGGCACATGTGAATCGATCAATTGTCCCGAAAGAAAAGAAAACACACACACACACACACACACACACACACACACACACACACACACACACACACAGCTGACTGCCAAATAAATCCCGTGTTGTTCGAAAAAAAAACCCCTAAACCAAAGAGAGAGGGAAAGGGATCAAGCTGATCTCGTGGTTGTCTGTTGACTATCCCTTGTTTTTGGGGCCCACCCGTTGTGACTTTTTGCTGGCCGTCTTTTGGACGCCGCTGCGGCTCACGCCTTGGTTTTTCTTTCGTTCCTTGCTGCTCAAGTTGGATGTGTCCCTGCGAAGCAACGCACGGCAAACCCAAAACCACGGTGATGCCAATCAAGCTGCGTAAAAGAGAGAGCGCGAGAGAGAGCTGTCAGCCAAGGAAAACCTACCGAGCACCGTCGCCACCTTGCCAATGACCCCGGCTTGATTTGCCCTTGAGATTGGCTCCACACGCCTCGCAAGCCGTGTTGTTGATCATCTGCTCCCGCGAGCACTTGCCGCAAATTTGCCTGTTGGAACGCGTTCCACCCGAGTATAGCCGCACCGCTTAGGGTTGGTCGTTGGCGCATAACAACAGGCAACAAAAGTGCAGACTCCTTACCGGTTGGCCAAGACGCCATCAATTGCCCCTTCACAGCCTGCTAGCTCGTGGCACACCGGGCACGGATACGCACGACCGCAGCACTTCCAACGGTACCACCTGCACACTCGAGCATTTCAGTAAGCATGAAGTCACAACCACAAAACAGCAAGCCGCGCGAAGGCCACACACACACACACACACACACACACACACACGCCCCCCGAATAAAGGAATCACGAGCCGCGCAACTAACGAGTCACACTTACCGATACGATTTACGAAAGTGTTGACAGGCGCCATTGTCCGGCAGAGCGCGGCCCTCAGTCATGACCTGCGGTGCCAGGGCCTTGCGGCTTTTGCCCTTGCCATCACCCACAAAGGCGCCCAGGGCCGGTAACTGCACCTCCTTCCCGCTGTCATCAAAGGTGGTAATGACAAAAGAGGTAACGGCCAGAGCAAGTTTGTCATGGCAGTGGTGACAGTTGGCTTCCACCCGCTGGCCCCGCACCTGGTGGCACAACGAGAGCCATTGAACAAGAATGTGAGCACTGGGTCAGCATCCCGCCGTGACTGGCTGATACTAAGCTTACCGCTGATTTGGCAAACAGGACATCCTCATTACACTTGAGACAGGTAGCCAGCAGACGGAGTTTGAGCACGTCCAAGATGCGACAGGCGTCCGTATCGATGTAGCTGCGCAAACAAGGAACGTGAAAGGAGGAAAAAAAATGGACAATAGACACGTTTTGTGCCAGTGAGGAGACAAGGAAAGACGCTACAACTTGAAGCGTTGTGATCCGATAAAAATTAACTGTGCACACACATACCCCAAAAGGTTGTTGCCCTCGAAGATGAGCTGTGGTCGGAATTCAGCACGCAAAATCGTTTTGCACCTACAAGACCGACGACCGCCACGGTCCGGGGGTGCTGGCCCTGAGCGGCGCTGCGGCAGACTTGAGAGCGCAGGCAAATGACAGGCTTTTGGGCAACGTACTTGGAACACCGCTTGGCCAGGCGGTTCTGGGGTGTAAAACGGCCGGAGAGGGTAACCTCAACGGCCAAGGAGCATCGCTCGCACGCCACCAGAACACCAAGCTCGTGGGTCTGAGCTGTACCCATGTTCCACCAGACATTGTGCTCCAGCTCCAAACGCGTACCACGCGGCGCGGGGTTCAGTTCAATCTCGAGGGGCTCCAGCTCTGACGGAAAGAAAAAAACAAAAATTATCAGTGTGTGTGCACGCGTGCGGCGCCAGTTCAAGAGAGATGAACAAGGAAAAAGACAACTGGCAGGTGCTTGCTAACCCGCATCTTCGTCATCATCCAAGTCATTGCTAGAGTCTGAATCGCGGAGTGCTTTCTCGCGCTCGTATTCGGCATCCAAGTGTGCGTAATCATGACCCAAATTGCCCTTGCGAGCAGCTTTCTTCTGAGCCTGCTCGGCGGCTTGTGCTTGCCACCAGGCAGAGCTCACGGCACGGTGGGCTTCGTTTTGGCGGTGAATCTCAGCCAGCATTTGTTCTTGTTCTTGGATCTGGGCTTGCAGCTCGGCTTCCCGCTGAGCCACCTGGGCCAGACGTTCGGCCTCCTAAGTTTTAGCAGGGTCAGCGGTGAATGAAGGGAAGGGCCCGGGTCGCTCGAGCACGAACAAGGGTTTTTCGTCATCACTAACCTCGCGCTCATACTCTTCGGCGCGAAGACCGCGTTCCTTCAGGGTCCGAGCTTCAAATTCAGCGCGTCGTGCTTGTGCCTGGCACAAGTCCCAAGATGTGATTTGACATGTGAATGCGAGCAAGGGCAAGGAGGTACGCCGGGAGAGCGACATCCAGACACAGCAGTTTAGGGTGGTCCAGCGCCGTGCGAGTAAGAGATGTAGGCCCAACCTCAACTTTTGCACGGGCACGCTGCTGCCGCAGCGCTTCGTGGGCTTCTTCCAAGCGGCGTTGCCTCTCCTTCATGTTGAGGCGCTCTGTGACGGGTTAAGTGATGAGCAGAATGTACGCTCAGGTCTGTGAGGTGGTTGGATGCGCAACTGTGTCCACAAATTCCAACCTTGTCGCTGCTGATAAGCATTGTAGGCCCAGTAGGTGAGACTAACAAGGCCAACCAATGCGATGACCTATCGTCGGTGAAGGTGATCCGATTAGTCATGCAAGGCGCGCAAATACGGATGGGGACGATGTGGCCCAGAACACAATGTCAACATACAGCCCCGATATTTTGAGCCGTCAGGTGATCATAGGCAAGCTCGCCGAGCCAGGTGGCGACTTCACGAGGATCGGAAAGACGAATCACTGGGCACGCGTACACAAAGGCCAAGGTTAGAATACACTCGCCAATCACAACAGAGTAAAAGCCATGGCTGTGGCGGCGGTTGCTCGTGCCGGGTGCGCAGTGGCGGGGGTTGCGTGCAAACAGCCACCTTGAAAATAGAGAAGGGCAAAGAAGAGCGCAAAGAGGGCAAGCACGGCGCCGAGCGCGCCAAGGGTTTGCTTGAGGATGGTCTAGGCCGCATGGTTTCAGGTGAGGTGGGAAGGCCACACATAATGGAGGGGGAAAGCTGCGAGCAGCAGTTGTAGAGTCAAGCTGGCGCGGCGCATACGTGGAAGCGCTCGCGATCAAGTTTGCCCGAGGTCTTTTCGCGCTTTTTCTCGCGCTTTTCGCGCTCCTTGGCATCCTTTTTGATCTGTTTTTCGCGGGCCTTTTGGTCGCTGGAGGTCTGCATGGCCCCGTCAAGGCGCGAGTTGCGACACAACAGCAGCCGTCTGTCAGGCCGGTGGTGCCCGACAGGTCCGTGGATGCGTCGGGCAACTAACTGCTGTACAGACACACCTTGTGACGAGTGACGATGCGCCGACCACCCGCCCGAGTGGCAGTGGGCAAGACACGTCCACCAGCCCCGTCGCCTGCCATGACTCGCGGTGGGGTGAAGCAGACCAACACCTCCTACACCGATACAAGACGATGAGGCATCAGCGGGCCAAGCGGAAACGAATGCAAGCAGCACTGGACCAAACGTAGCAGCGTCAACCGGAAGCAAGAAGGCAGTAGCAAGAGGCAAGGAGGCAGGAGGCAAGGAGGCAGGAGAAGGCTGGGGGAGACAGTAGGGAGGAGGAGGAGACAGGAGGAGGGAGGAGGAGGAGGAGGCAGGAGGCTCACTGACGTTGTTGTGATCAAATGAACGTGTGTGTGTGTGTGTTTTCAAGTTTTTTTTCATGTGATCAAAGACTTTTT